>NW_009692912.1:0-33303 GCF_000703405.1 Apaloderma vittatum | reverse complement strand
AGCCGCCGTGGCGTGAACCCTTCGCCCCGCGTGTCCCCGTCTAGCCCATGTTTCTCTTTAAAGGGCGAAGAGCACACAAAAGTATGGAAAGGGTGTTTGGGGAAACGTCTGTGACCGGCGCCCTTCCTTGAGCTGCCCGCTTCTCTTTGGTAGGCGTAGCCTGGCTGTAGTGCAAGGGGCCCCGCTTACCGGTGACTTCCCGTTCACCAGAGTGAGAGGCAGGGCACAGCCGCAGCTGTGGGAGAGCTGCTCTGCATCCCCGGGAATGCCTGGTTACGGGTCTGCCTGCACACCTCCCGTCCCGGGTCAGGCCCTCTTCACGTAGACCAACAAGTTTTGGAGGCAGCTCTTCTTGAGGGTAGATGGCCGGTAGTCAGCCGAGATGACTAAAACTAGTACTGTGGTGATTGCGATTGCGTTTCATCCGGTACTTTGTATTAGAACCCTAGAAATAAAAGGAGTTAAATGATACTGCAGTGACTTCTCTATTTATCTTTTTTTTTTTTTTAATTTTGTGGTATTCAACTCAATATTCATCAGCATTCGCAAGTGGCGACGGTTTATTTTGTACTTGTCCTCAGGAAACAAGTAGTTTTAGGACAAAAGGGTTGTACCGTGAGAAGCGAAAATGTTAAGTATCACTCGAAATGCAGCTATTACCTGCCAGTCAATGGCAAAGTATAAGCCACCCTCTGTCATATTAGTGAATGCCACCATGTGTTGTAGTTTGGTATGTATACTATAGCTCCTCTTTAGTGGGTCAGAAGATAATTTTAAGAAGCATAGTCCTGACTGATCCTCTCTGCTTTCATTTTCCATGCTTCATACTTCAAATAGAATAAACTGATAAAATCCATGCAATCTCATTTTTTCATGTCTTTATTACTGTAAGGATTATTTCTTGTAACTTCTAATGCAAGCTAAATCTTGCCATTTTTAGATAGTACAGTGATATAGAGAAGATCAGTGAGAAAACGTCAGTGGCAAAATCTACGGTGACTTATTTTTAGGCAGTCTGCTTGTATGCTTAAAAACAAGACTAGAGTACTTGAGTTGTGATGATTTTACATACGTGAGACTTGCTCGTGAGGATTTGCTAACCAAGCAATTGTTCTCAACCACCTGTGCAGTCTTGTTTTGGGGAAAACTCTGTATTTGACTATATTGTGATTTGAGGAGGAGATGACTCTCTAATGGTACTGAGATGCCAAACATTTTCTTAGGTAGGAAGGGGCTTTAAAGAGACTTGTGAACTCATTCCTTTTCATTCATTCATTTTTCATAAGGCACTTTGGGACATTCTTGAATAAGATAACTGGATTAGGGTATAACTCAGCTTTTAACCCCTACCACTCATACAGATGATTTCAGTAACAATAATCAGAACAAGGGCTATTAACTAGTCAAGTCTACAGCATCAGACCCATGAGTTTATTTTCTCTTCACATTGATGCATGGCAATATATTTATCCATTGATTTACTTTAAGGTCTCAAAATTACTCATCATCCATGCTGCTGTTGTGCCTTTTACTGTGTATGATCAGGGATAAATTAGTACATGGAGTACCTGTGGATTCAAAGTTACCTGCTGTTCAGGAGTGTGACAAGAAACAATCAAGCAGAAGTGGTTACTTAAACATCTAATGCATAGTAAGTTAGAATGAATAATCATTTTGAAAACAAAAAATTTATAAGGCTGATTGCTTTAAAAATACCTTATATGAGTTGCAAGCTGAAAATTTATGAGAGTCTCTCTCTAGTTTTCCTAAACTGAATTAAACGACCACTGAATCCTTCAACTGAGAGTATACTGTCAAACCCATTAAAATATGTCTTTTCTAAGCAAATAGAATGCATTTCGAAACATCTATTGTCAGAAATGTGCTATGGAATTTTGACAAATAAACCTTGTGCAAATGATACGCAGAGTGTCACGAGAGCATTTGAAAAATGAGCTAATCGAGATGTGACAAACCATCCATAGCATTCTTATACAATTCAATGGATGAGTAAATATAAAATATTTGTTATGTAGAGCAGTAAAAGCTAGGCTACTTCTCATGAAATAAAAAAGGGCTTTGCATTGTACTTACATATGAAAAGTGTCTTCCCCTCTTTGGTATAGTCAAGCACCAAAACCCAGTGATGTTGTTTTTTAAATTAAAAATACTTATTCACTCTTGTACACACATGTTAGATAAATAGATATACACAATAGATATACACACTAACCAACATGTTAAGAAACTTGAAAATATTCTGTATTTTTAAGCTCTTCTTAAAAAAAAAGTCTGTTAATAGTTTTCTTGTTCAGTGGGATTTATTTTATGGACAAATTAAGTTATTATGAATACATGACATGCTAAAATTATACATATCATCATCTGAATATAACGTTTTTCTGTCATTGTGACTGTTTTTCTGTTCATGGCCCTTCCTTCCTTTAGGGGCATACTAAAATATCAACAGAGGAGTGTTTTGGGAAACTAACATTTAGGAAGGGCATTAAAGATAGATCCAGGAGCTCACTCAGGGTAAAGGGTTATATAATTACATATAAATTGGCTCTAAAGAGAGACACAATGGTAGTTTTAAACAGCTTTTCTAAAACTTTTAATAATGAGTTAAACTGGCAAAGAGATTTCTATGGGAGACTTGTCTGATAAACTGTTGAGTGGACAAAACTATTTCAATTTACCAGACAGCTTTGCTTCATATTGTTTAGTATCATGATATTTCGAATTTATTTCATTTTTATTTTGTACTACCTGTCATCTGATGTAGAAATCACTGTCATTAATTTCTGAGTAGCCATGAAGTCAAGATCTTGCCTGACACTAATGCCAGACATCAATCAATTGTGAATCATCCTTCCTGGATTAGAGGTTGTTCAGTTATAATGGATTAATTTATGTTAATATAATCGCAGATGAGAGAGTTGACAGACAAGATTTTGAATCTTCATGTGAAATAACCTTATATAGCCTGAAGCTACTCAATAAAAAGAAGAAAATAAATGTCAGTTCTTCACCTCATGCGACTACATTGCGCAGAGATTAAAAACGTATGCTTGTCACTAGTGCAAATTCAGGCTTCTTAGCCTTTATTTTCATCTACATATCCAGCTTCTTTGCTAATCTGAAAAATTGTCATTTGGTTAATTAGGTCCCTTGAGAGTATTCCACTTGAAAATACTCAACATTTAAATGTATTAAAAACCAAGTGTGATGTTTACTGTTCTGTGTGCTAATACTACATTAAAACTTCTAAGTTTATACATAGGGCATATGAATTTTGGAATGACTTGGCCTCTGATTTTTGTACATTAATATTTATGAGATAGAGAGACCTAGGAAACATATTCAGAAAACACACTGATTAGATTTTATTGCATCTACAAAGGTAATTTAATTCTCCAAAAAAAAGCCTTTTTTGGAGAGTTCCTCAGTATATCAGCTGATGTTTTGCGGCAGACATGGGAGTGGCCCGTAATCTCAGGTGTACGCTAATTCCCTGTATACATAGTGCCTTAAGTGGTTTTTAGTTCTACTTGTGGAATGATGAGAGTGGAACTGAAAGGGAGATCTGTGCACGCAGGTGTATGTGCCTTGTTGCCCGAAGCTTAAGAAACCGCATTGGATCCCGATCTGTTAGCTCCAGCCACAGGTGGTCTGACTTCCTCAGAGTTTTGGTGGACCAAAACCTGTGGCTGTGCCTTCCTATGTGACTGTCCTTAGAATTTGTTCTCCTTGACAGTTCACTAAAGCCCACAGCTACTGCATTGCCTAGGTGCAACCATCTGTTTTTCTGGGCATTGAACTGATCTTGCTTATTCTTTACTACTTTTCTTCATATGAAAATTATTAACCCGCAACCCTTTTTGGAACTATAAACCCAGTCTTAAGAGTACATATGAGAAATTTTTATTTTTTCAAATTGTTTTCCTTCATTGCTGCTAATCCGTTCTAAGGACCGCATGGCCATCACAAATTAAAAATGTATAAATATGCCGTATCACATGTGAAATATTTTAAGCATATTTAAAAATTATTTTTGACGTGTGGTTTGCTAGACTCAATGTCAAGTTTTCTTTCTCATGCGTTCAGTGTTTCACGTAGCCCCTGTGCTTGCTAAGGGAAGCTTTAAAAAGAAATTTAGTAATGACTGGGCTGTAATTCTCGTATTCTGAAATGGTCTTGGTGGCTCTAAAAGTGATCAATGACATGTTTTTTAGAGGAAACAGAGAAAATAGCTTGAAAATGGTAACATAATTTTAGAGACTATTGTTTTTTAGAAATGTCTGAAACATAGATGATAGAACAGTGGGCATTTAACGTATATGTAGTGCAGTGCCAATGTTATGTAAGAATATCTCCTATTTTAATGTAAAGCAAGTAGAAAACCTTAACTACACCTACTGCATATCTTAAAATATTATGCTAGATGTAGAAAACAGATAACTTTAGAGAGCAATAAGTATTTTAAGCTATGTCTTCTAAATATTCTATGTTTGGTACTAGTTGCAAGTTAAGATTTCTTTGAAATTTCTCATTGGCTTCACAGATAGTTTGACTTGAATTCCTTGCTTGCTTTATCTATAAAGTATTATGTCACTTGGGTGGGGTTTTTTTGTCAGTTCTTTCTTTCTTATAAGCACTGGTTTACATTTATCTTCCTCAGGAAGTGTGCATACCTGGAGGAGATGTGAAATTGGAGAGAACCAAATTTCACTTTTCCTATGTACAAGCATTGCTTTTCACTGTCTTCACTTGGTAATTGGAGATTTGACTCTCCGTTAGCAAATGAACTCATCACTCTTGGGTGATCTCCAAAGTTGCGGCAATCCACATATAGTGATTTTTTAAAAAAGGTATGTCAGTTATTGTATCTATTAAATGCTTGATAGAACTAAACTATCTAGTTAATAGAGATATTAAGGGACATTTCAGTATAGGTGGTTTCTGATTCATGGTGTAGAGATAGAAATGATATAGGAGAGATTTGGTTTCTAAACTGTTTTGAAAGACAGAATTCTGTCTTTTAACTGGATGTAATCTATTAGTGGATGTCTTTTTTTTCCAGGATATTCCAGTCTGTCAATCTGAATTAAACTAAAATCAGTGATTAAAATTCATTTTGAATAATGAATTTTCAAGTCACTAGCTTATAAACAGCAGTGATTAATTTTAATATAGCTCTAACACTAAAAAAGTTTATTACAGAAATCTTTACTGTTGAAATCTTTTGATTTAGATTCTAAGCATACTTTAGAAATTTCAAGATAAACAAAATTTTGAGACTGGCTACCCAGTTTTCATAATGAATAAACAGAAGTCTGTCTTGCTTGGTCATACATAAGCTCTTTTCTACCTTGGACAAGTATTAGAGTTAGCGATAGACAGGAAGATATACCACAATGACCTGTACTCTTACTGTGCCTTCAGCTTTTTTCTGAAATCTTTTGAAACCAGTGCATTTTTATTCTCAACAGTTATGGGTGCTAATTTGGATCCTGTGCTCTGTTGTACACTGACTGGTGTGAAAATCAAAAGAATTGGTACATAAGGATGAGAGTATTTATAAAGCTGTTTTTCTTTACTATGATCTAAAATAAGCAACCTGCTTTCATTGCATTGTAGTCCATAACATTTCTGTAAAGTAGGGACTTAGTTTTTCATTTCAATTATATGCATTGGATAACTCAATGAGCTCAAGGTTAGATATTCCAATATTTTTTCCTTTGGGACTGAAAATAAGGGAACATAACTGGAGGAACATTCCTGATGCCAGTAAAGAAACTAACTGCTTTCAGTGCCAGGATTTAGGAAAAGAGAATTGGATCAAGTTATGGATGGACTCTCAAGTTCTGGTTCTCTGTTAAAAACTATGGGTGGTCGAAACATATCCTGAAATAGGTTCTCAAATTTACATTTCTGTAAATAAATAAATATGTAATCAAAGAAGGTGTAAAATTTTGGTATCAAAGAAAAAGCTAAAATAAGATTGAATGAAGTAAAAAGTAAAAGCTTGAGATAAAATTTAAATGGATGGACTGTATTCAAAAAAATGCAAAAACCTTGTTCCCTCAAGGTTTTCAGGATCCCAGGTTGTTTAGATTGCCATTTTGTAAAATTATGAGTAGAAGCTAATAAAAAAGATGTTGGTTGCTTTGGTAAATTTTTCATAGATGAAGCTAGAGAAAGTTGACTAAAACTGAAAAGTGCTGTATATCCTTTCATTAGGATATGAAGTATAATCTCTAGGAGGTAACTAAATTAAAATGTTGATTAAATCCTTTGCCCAGGTACAGAACTTTTGAAAGGCATTGGAGTTGCTGTGCAGTCAATCTGCTGTAAATTGAACGAAGTTCAAAAAATTGACTGTTGATTGGCAGTAATCAGCATAAATTATGGAACTTGGCATTTGTTTAAAATACTAAGCATTTTGTTTCATGTAAGAATTATTTGGTATTATGAAGCATACACAGTCTTTTTTCTCTCTGTAGAAGTCAGTTTTTAAAAAAAGTGAAAAAAAGATTCCTGAATAATTGTCATTTCCATTGCAAAGCCTGCCCTTTCTACTTTATTTTGCAACCTCCAAGATGTATCCAATGCACTAAGTGTAGATGCTGCTACTCCTGCTTCATTACTCTGAAGCCTGACTGCAGAAAACATCTAGTTTTTGTTGCTATACTTTTGAAAACATGCAAATGAGAGAAAGGAAGTAATGACTTTTTAAATCAGTCTCCATTTTTTAATGGTTCATTGTACAGTTAAACCTGAGTGGAATTTCATGTCCCAATGAAAAGGGACTTTTCAAGCCTCAGGGCATTTTTGTTACTGAATTTCAAAGTCACTCAGGAAACAGCAGATATGTCAAGCTTAAGAAAAGGTCAGCAGGTTTCTTTACAGAGGAGGTTCTTGTGGAACTATGAACCTAGAGGTGGGAGCTGCTGCCAAGGTCTCCCTGAATGCAGTAACGCATTATAGATATTTCTAGTTTGATTTTGATGAGACGTGTTATAGACTCGCTTACTTACCATATAAAACTAGAACAGTGGTGGGGTTTTAAGTAAAATTATTATATTTTTATTGTATTTTCTTTATTGTGAATGGAAGATTACTTTGAAAGGCAATTATTTCCTTCAGATTTCTGTGATCATAAGTACTAAATTTATCATTTATGTATACCTCCTTATGTGAAAACACTACAGATCTGTACTACCTAGATTATTTTAGTGCTCTTCCTTAAAAAGTATATTCTATAATGAAATAGTGAGTACCTCACCAACAGGAAATCATTTTCAGTATGTTACTTTTATTTTCTTTCCGTATCTGTAACAGGTTTTTTGCAAAACAGCAGACTTATTTTTTGTGATTAGAACCATGTGTGTGAAGTTTATTGCTCATTTACAAAGAACAGTCTGCTTGCCGGAGTATAAATAAATTAGGTATTTATGTTTTTATTTATTTTGGTTTTAATAGTTTCTACTATGTTTTGGTTCTAATAGCGTTCTTATAACAAATTGACGTGTTCATGAATGTACTTAAGAAAGATTTTTCTCCAATCACTGTACCTTGTAACCTAAACTCTGTAGTTCATGGATTATAGTTCATAAATGTTCCAAAGTCTTGCAACATTTACTGAACGTTTAGTTGTTCACACTGCTTTATGCATTGTGAATGTCTCCACCTAAACAGATGCTTCTCTCATTTTCATCTATGTAGTTTATGTATAACCGAGGCTTGAATTCCTCTACCTTAATTAGTGGTTTATAACTCTTCATATGAAATTCTGATGAGTTGAAAGATTTATCACTGTTATCTGTATACCAGTAACTGTGAAATAAATGAACTCTTAAACTTCATTGCTCTATTTTCTTCTTTCACTTTTCTTGCTGTGTAGTCAGAATAGTTCCTTCTTTGTAATCAGAACAAGTACACATGAAATGTGTAATAGTTTGTTCCCAATAGCATTTTAAACTGCGTTATTTTAGCCAGCAAAAATAAGATTCCATCAACTATGGAATCTTCTTCTGTGACACTAGAAAGAAACTTACATGGCTGGAAGGGCTTCACTGCCTTTTGGATTTTAGCAAGGCTCCCCTTGTGCCCATTGCAAGTCTTCTCTTATCAGAAAAGTTATTTTTTTTCCCTCTGAATAGGTTTATTTGGATAATCAAGTTTTATGTTTATTACAAACTCCAAATGGAGTCTTGTATTCAGATTATTTATATATTTTTCATAAATATTTAAAAATTAATGTTGTGGTTTTAACTTCCTTACTAGCATTATTTTCGCTTGCTTAAAATAACAATATGGATACTGAGAACACTTTTTTAACCTATTTTTTTTCCCCCCTTCTGAAGATGATTTTATGCAGAGATTAGTTTATGGCTGAACTCTTCCAGGAAGTAGATTAGTAAATTGCACTTTCATTATTGCTTCCAGTTGTATGTTAGTTTTCTGAAAAAGCAGAAATTACTGTCTAGTTCCTGTGTCCATAGACTTTGCTAAAGGAAATGAGAGTCCTGCTTCCACTGAGCCTCAGTAAAGATTTTTTTGTGGCAATCTTTAAGAGAAAAGAAAAAAACTTGAATTCTAGTTCTCTACTTACAGATAGGCTTATGAGCACTCTCAGCCTTTTTTGTCTCAAAAGTGTGTCTTTGTTAGTAATAGAGGAACAAAGACTCATCAGGTTTTCTGTACAGTTAAAAGCTACTAAAATCAGTGTAGGTTAAGCCTGAATAATCTGGTTGTAGTTAAACCAAGGTATGAATAATCATTTGGATTTTTTTTTTGCAATGACAATGTGGCTGGATCAAGCCAATAGCCATCTTAGGGCTGTGATTCAATCAATCAGGTAATTAACCAGCCATCATCAGAGTTTTATGTTGGAAAGGTAATGGTTGAAATGAACTGCTTAAATAAGCAAACTTTTCTGTTGAATTACTGTGGTACCTTTCTGGGCTGCTGGATGTCAGCGGGCAGGTCCTGCTCAAAGTTCATCATGCATAAACAGTCAAAAATTCAGGACCTGACTCACGCCACTTTTCCACTTGCAGAGCTCCAGTCATAGCAGCTAAAACTCCCCATACTTTAAGCAAACCGAGTGGCACAAGTGTGAGGAACATAGTGAATCTGACCTTTAAAGATGTTTGTTTAGAGGTTCTTAGCTGTAATTTTGTCAGCTCATTACCAGTGTCATGCGGTATCAACATTTTGGCTTTCACAGTTGGCATTTGTTTTAAGTATCAGTAGGGATGTAAGGAAGATAAGCCTGTACGCTCCCTTTTGCTAGAGATTATTTAGGTATAAGTAGTATAAGGGTGGAGTAAAGTAGTTAAGTGGCAAAGGTGTTGCAGCTAAATTGCTTCTATTCCAAAAGCGTTCACTGTAAATTTTGGCTAAACCTTAAAAAAAATTGATCACATTAAGGTGTACAAAGAGTAAACTGAATGCACTTGAACAACCTGACTGGAGATGTAAGTACCTCTAGATTAATCGGACTTGTAAAACCAATGTGACTTTTTAATTTCCTAATTATTTCTGTTCTAATATTAGTATCCATCGAGGACTTAATTGAGATTGTTTGGAGCAGTATATTTGAACTTAGTCTTTTACTTACACAAGTAGTGTGTCTAACTTCAGTTCCTAATTACAGTAGGGACATCAACCACTTTTGGAGCCTGAAGCAGCAAAAAGGTTTTGCTTCTTTTTAGGTATTTTTGTTGGCATTAATCATATCAAGGATGACACAGACTACTACAGGCAAGACCTGACATAGAAACAGTCTTTAACTGTTTGCTGTTTATTTTTATTCTGTTTACTCGGTTTATAAGAGATACAGCTACATTTTGATCATGTATTAGTTTATATATATAATGGTGTTAATTCCAGTTGATATCCAGATAGATGTGTGCTCTTACATGGGAACAATTTGGGTATATGCTGTTTTCCAGAGTAGTTCAGATGTGACACCAGAGGACTAATGGCACTCTCATCCTGAGTCCAATAGATTGTGGCATACTGAGTTCTTTTTTAGGGATATGTCATAGCTGTGTAGGAGGTGAAAAAATGTTTCTTCACTTCTGCCATAGTATCAGCAATGTCTCGCACGGTGGCTCTAATATGTTGACAGCTCGGTGAGTCCTCAATGCCTCCATTTGGTTATCGGGTAGAATTTTTATCCCTGTGAAGGCTTTATCATTTTTTAATTTTTTTTTTTAAGTAACATGAAAATTACACAGTTTTGGACTCTACTGTCTACTGCCATGGAAACAGAAAACTGTCTTTAGGGGATAGCTATTGAAATACTAGTATTTTACTTTTTGATCTTCTATACTTTCTTGAGCTCTGAGAGAAGATTTTCGTGATGAATTGGACCTTAACATAATTGGACCATAACACAGTTATGTGAGTGGGTATGCTGCAGTCAACATCCCAGTATCTGGAGGACCAAGAAAAGCCTGGCCAGGTGACAGCAGTTGGGTCTTTCTGCATACTGGATGATACTGGGCTTTCTGCAGCTTGAGTCTGTGGCTTGTTGTGTTCATTTTTCTCTTTTTCTGGGGAGGGACTCGATCAGTGGTATTTTTAAGCAATTGTAAGGCAGCTGATCAGTGAGCTAATTCTGAATATTGTTAAATCTATATATTTACTGATATCTAAGCTCCTATTTCAGAGGGAGATGATAAGATTGAATGGATTTTCTTTATTGGGGTCACTTAGACTCTATATCTGGAGCAAGATAGAAGTTTTCCTATTTGGATTCCCTCAAGGGAAGAAAAAATACTAATTTCTATAATTCTGAAAGCCCTTTGCTGCCACCTTTGCCTTTAGGCTTCCGCAGAGATGCTTTTGAAAGGAAATAGGATTGTTCTCCAACCACCCCAATACACAGTTGTTCAGTTCTGCCATTCGGAGCCATGGGGATTTATGCTACCATCCTTCTGCACTGTGAATGTAAAGCTGCAGGAACACTAGCCACGTGGCTGTTACTCAGTCATTACAGTAAGATCAACCAGCGTTGGACCTCACCTCTTGCTCCAGTGGGAGCAGTGAAACGGATAACATAGTGTTTATATGCTGTTTGAGTAACTATATGTCTGCACATTAAATGAGATAAAACTGTAGAAAGGAGTGAGTAACTCCTTCTTGTTTTGACTATCATAACAACAAGATGCAGCTATAGATACACAATGCATATATGATATTAGATGTTAAGGTTACTCTGGATATTTATGTGACTGCTGTGGTGAGTATGTATGGTAGTGATGTTGGTTCCATGAGCATTTGGACTCTTGAGGAGAATGATATGACTCTCTGATGCACAGGCTGTAGTTATCCTTGGCTGTGCAGTGACAGAGCTCAGACTGCTCGAAGGCATGTTGCCTTAGGCCCACACATTGAAACCACTCAAAACCCCAAAAAGGAGTGGAAGTGTTTTTTGATCTGCTTCATAAGGAGCTCCTAGCAGAAGGACATGGCATCACATTGGATACTGCTCTGGCTGCTTAAAAGCTTTGGCTTACAAATCAGAGTAGTAGTAATACCAACAAATTAAACAAAGCTGTCCATAAAATGACTGTACAGTCATCTGGGAAAACAAAACAGCCTTTAGGTTTGGGGAGTTTTTCACTGCGAAGTAGTCTTTATTTCCTATTTTGTCAGAACAGTATTTCCAGTTAAAGCCTGGTTTGACAGACACATCCTAACTGGGCAGTATCACATGGCATATTGGTAGGACACCTCTTTACTTGAGGGGGAAAAATAAATGACCTATACATCTTTTGTTCCATCTAAAAAACTGTGGTAGGTATGCAGGACTTGTTGAGAAAGTACTCTAACATGAATTATTCAGGCTTTAACTTTTATTTTACTAGTTCTGTAATGCCTCTTATCTGCCATGATCCTACAGTTTCGTTTATTAAAGCACAACCAAGGGGAATAACGGTTGGTGACAACCAACCTGACAGCAATTGCATAATTTTGGTCAGTGGAGTGGAGCTGGCAGCAAAGTCAGGCTTTGCTACTGGTGGAGAGACATTTAAAGATGAACAATATAGAAATGCAGCAAAACAACTCTGAAGTTCAGGTAATCCCTGTATTTCACTGAGTTAATTCTTGTTATAGCTTTATACTTCTAAAACACAGAGACAGTTGGAATTAATTTTAGTTCTGGGAAAATAAAACAGCCTGTTTGTTCTAGGAGTGCAAGTTTGGAAGCTGCTGATGACCATAACTGGCTTTTTTACAGGTTTTGGTAAACAAAATTAAAGACACTGAGTCAATTTTGTTAATTTCTATATGTACAGAAGTTACATGTATCTTTAAAGACTAAGATTTTAATTTTAACACATGAAGCTGCAGAACTTACTCCTAATTATAAGTTCACCACTGGGACTGGCAAGCAAGGCTGTTAGAAACACCATTACAGCACATTAGAAGTAGCCTTGGCAGTAGTGAATATATTAGCAGACTTTTGCTGAGGAAAAAGTGCATTTAACGCTGTACAGAAGCACAGTTCTGCCCATTAACCATCAATGATTCTGATGTCCCTCTGGCCTTGTTTACATTTGTAGGCTTTAATGGTATAACCATTAAAGAAAGCGGGATGAACTTGGTACTAATTTCATGAACTTTTAAGAGAAAAAAGTTTATAACAATGTATCTTTCCAAGTTATCTTGCGGATAAAAGGTTACTTATCACAATTTTGAAAGAACAGAAATATTTTCTGCTGAAATTTAAGACAAAGGTAATTTTGTATTTCTGAAGGATAAAATCATCTCTGCATATACTTGTCTTTCTATGTGTTAAAGTTACATCAAAAATACATCTGCCTTTATGTTCATGTTTGCTTTGAATATAGGGAAAAATGCCTATGAATTCATTAAACTGCTATGACCTATTAGAAATAAATGCTAGGTTTTGTCTGAATGGAAGCTTTTAAAAAAAGACAAACAACAGTGATCAAGCTATTATTTGTCTCATAAAGAATCAGACTTGATTTAAAATGCAATTAAAATCATTCCATTGGTGGATGTTTTACTGGATGCTTACTGAAATGAGTCATGTGTGGCATCCAGAGAGATTTCAGTACATTGCACTGGTCTTCTAGCTCACATTCTTAAAGGAGTTGTACTATGAAATATAAGCAAACGTGTGAAACTTCAGATACAGAGAGGTTAGAAAGTTCCAGTCAAAATTACAAGGAAGCAGAGGCAGGTATGATGCATGGTTTAAGAAAATAAGTTAAGAGTAAGTTTTAACAAATTAAATAGCTTCATTTATCTAGGAGTTTTTTGTAGCAGCTCTACTGAACATAAATTTTATAAGGATTTATGCTGCTTTATGGTGTCACGTAATGACAAAGGAGTGATGGCAGCTGTAAGTAGGCTTCATCTCTGCCAGAGAGAGTGGAAAAGTGCACACGTGTGTGTGCGTGCTAAATTTGAGGGTATCTATTGTTGTTGTAGCAGTAGTGAAACTTCCCTAATGAATAAGAGATTTTTTAGAACGTCTGGGTAATTTGTTTGGTGACTTGTTCAAGTGACCTTCTGTTGTGCTATGTTTAGTTGCATTTTGCTTTATTCTTTATGCGTGTAACTATAATTGTGTTCTTGTTTTGTTTTGTTTTGTTTTGTTTTTTAAAAAGGTGAAGCAGTTCTCTAGGGCTGCATATAATCATGAGGGGAAGGAGAAACGAATTAAATAAATGTTTCATGGTGAGCAAGTAAAGTGAAATTGTCAAGTGTATGCAGTAATCCTTCTTCCTAGGCAGATAAGCTAGATTTTTTCTGACCTTCTGGTAGAGGTTGTTAGACTGATACTTTGATTTTACCTGAAATTGTAACACTGTTTTGTCAGGTTTGGCCAAAAGCCAAGCTTCCATCAGAACAGGAGAGTTTTGTTAAAATTCCTGTTGGAAAAATGCCTTGACACTGGAGATTCTTTTTTATTAAGCCCCAGAGTGTAACAAGCAGCTCTGTAGCTCGAGCACTCTCCTGCCATGTGGACATTTCAAGTCTGAGTTGCTGCTCACTTCAGTTCAGACAAAAAGCCTTTAACCTAAATCTCCAGTGGGTGCTGGCTTCCAGGCTGCTGGTTATTTCAGTGTGAGTAACTCTGGTCTTGCTTTTCGCTTCTTTTTATTTCTCCTTGAAGAAAGCTTTGTTCTGGGCTTTATCCTGAGAAAGTGTTTCATGACAGGAACATTATTTTCTGCTTAATTCTAGCTGGAAAGCTTTTTCAAAATACATTGCCATAGTCAGATAAGAGGTGATTAATCTTTGTAACCAATGCCAGGACATTATCAGAGAGTGTTTGGTGGTGTGGAGTGATGGTACCTGTAGGACAGATGCAGAGCTGGAAGCTCATTCTTTCTTGATGAGTTGAAAAGAGGACTACTCCAGAGCACAAAAGAACCTGTGTTTCATCGACTGTTTTTGAATATTTCCTAGGCAGATAATCAAAACAGAAAGGATCACTTCAGTATCTTAGAAGCATTTTCTGCCAAAAAAAGTGCATAAACTTCATCCCCTTTATTTTATGCATTTTCACACATCCACATTTTGATTTTGGGCATCAGTTGGACTAGTTGAATACCTGTGGCACCTGAATACTGATGTTACCTGTACACTATGATAAGGATGTAGGTGTTTATGCAATTTGCTTGTTGCTGTTGAAGGATCTCATAAACTTGCTTCTTCAAGAGACTGCATAAGACAGATATCAAGTAGGACAGGGAAGTAATTTCTCTTCTGGAATGCTGTGAGTGAGTATCACAAAAACAGAGGGTCTATTCTCCTTCAGGTGTGTTTTTCAGGGAAGATTTAACTATTGCCATGTATTACTATAGACTTCAATTTTAAGGTCATTATCTTAAGTTCTTTGGAGAGAAACAGAGTTACTGAGCACATTTCCCTGTTCTCCATAGTCGGAAATAATTTTCTGTAAAGGCTAGCTTTGAAAAAGTTCTACCTTCAGGGTGGCGTTTGATTGAGTTCAGATGGCTCATAGTGTTTCTCAGACATTTCATTGCAACCATCTTGTTATATAATTGATTGTTTGTTGTGGTAACTTACCATTGAAACAATATATATTTTCTGGGATATTTTATCTACATGCCATTGTCTCCTTTACACTTGTGTTGATCCAAAAAATTCCAACTATCTTAATTTTAGCTTTCATCACTACCATTTATCTTCTTTTACCATGCCTGGAGTGCAGATTTTTCTGTGGAAAGCATTTACTAGTGTTTAGGTATTTAGGAGATTTTGAGAACTTCAACATTGCAGATTTTTTGCTGATGTCCCAGCACTATGGAAGGCAATCTTAATACTGATTTCCAGTTTACTCAACTTTGAATGTCCCAGGAGTTTAAGAAAAGTCCTAGAGCTGTTTACAGTGTATGAACATTGTCATTAAAATGTTTTGTGATTTGTCAAAGGAGGCAATGTCACTGAGAAATTATCTATTCTGAACAACTTGTATCCAATAGTTAGCAAGAATTCTCCAAAATGTAATTAAACCCAAATAATTTTATGAAGAATTTTTTTGAGATGTTGACAGGGGCTGTTTGTTGTGGTTTTTTGTTTCTTTTTTTTTTCCCCTCCCAGCTGTATTCAGCACTAGATATTAAAGCGCCAGGGAAAGATTTTGTAAGCTGTTATTCTGCTACATGGATAGAAGGCTTCTAATAAGTGATGTCTATTTGCACTGACAGCTATTATTTTATTAACAATGGCAAGCCTTTTCCCCTTGCCTTCACTTCCCACACTTTAAGTTCCTCTAGTAAAATCCTTCCATTTGCCTCAACAGTGGGATTAATACTGTCTTACACAAACACTCAATTTAATGTAAAACTCAGGGTAGTAATTGGCCTCTGACATGCTTGTAAATAGTGGTTTCTGTCTATTCAGTTGCTAATTGTCTCTCTTCCAGTCATATTAAGTCCTTTTGTATAGCCTGGTAAGGGCATCTGCATCCTGAAATGGGATGCAAGAAACATGATTTTTATTGCTGCTTTGGACAAACCTTCCATCTTCTTTATACCTCTGTTTTGCTCTCTAAAGTGAGGGTGATGCTGATCTCCTGTGTTTAGACTCTCCCTGGAAATCTCTTGGCAGCAAAGTCTTTTTACTATGACTTTGCAATATGAGACCAGTGCTTACCCTCCTCTGGGAATGTGACCCAGTGCCAAGGACCAGCCCAGTCCCCTCTGAAGTGAAATTTGACCCACACTCCTCTCCTGACTGAGACCTTTGGGCTTTCCTCATGAGGCCGTCCTCAACTTCTTGATGCTGCTAGACTACCGGCATAACATTATATTCATTAGAATCTGCAAAATGTTGTGATCAAAAGCACACATGTACAATCTTGTAGATACCACAGGGTTTTTAGCCTAGTGTTGTGTGAAAAGGTATGTGGCTGTTGGAGACACATACCCAAGCTAAACACTTGCCTGTTTCAGAGCCCCGTGAAGGATTTGCACCGAGACAATTTGCATGATTACAAAGAATAGGTGATTTATTAAAGCAACAGATACAAGATTTGGAGTTGCCATTGATAAATTCACTCTCTGCAACAGCACTAGTAAAATAGTACCTTGGGTGTTTCTCACCAAAAGGTGAAAGCGCAGTTCTTATCAAGAAGGCATCCCTGTCTTGTGTGAAGGAGAAGCAGCACAGCCTGCCGACTGCCCCTTCTGGGTTTGTTCTCTCCCTCCATCAACACACTCCCTCCATGCTCCTTACGTTCTAACCTTATCTATCTCCCTGCTCCCTGGGATGACATTCAGCATGAATTGAGTGGAGAGTGGGTGACTATAGTCATATAGAGATAGTCAAGCAAAAAGTTTAATTCTGGACATTGTGGCCTTCAATATTCTGTTTTGAATCAATTTATCTGTTTTCAGGGTGGTGTTGACATCGTTAGTCTCTCTCTGTCCTTGTTCTTTAGCCACAACAGGGCTGTCCTGGCACCACAAGACTCCCTCCTTCAGCTGGTTCTCACTGTGCAGGTCTTGTTGATCTCCATCACCAATGTCTGCACGACAAATAAGCAGACACCTGCCTTCTGCAAGTCTCAAATCCTCAGGTTAAAATATCACACTTAGGTGTAATGAAAGCAACCTGTCTTTACTTGGAACCTGATTAATAATTTCAATGAATAACCGTATGGGCTGTAAGATAATTATGTCAAAATATTAAAAACTGACCATATTTTAAAAGTTAAAAAATATGTGAACTAAAAATACAGAGACAACTTGTGATGTAATTTTGGGCAGAAATAAAAAACTAACTTTGGTTTTCTTTGCATTAGACCTGGACATTTGGAAATTTCAGGAAGCAGCCAAAGAAATTCAGTAAAGGACACTTCTCCTCTCTGAGTGCATGACATTTTCCCAGTGGAAAGATTCTACTCTTATGAAAATTTGTATCTGGTTGTAGTACTCTGATTCTTTGGTGTCTCTGTGTTTCTGGATAGGGCATTATATATGTGATGAGGACTTCAGGTCCATTCACGTACACCAGAACTAGGCTGGTAAGTGAAACTAGAAGCCACAGAACTGATCCTGTTAGCTCAGGTGGAAAGGATTTGTGTTTTTCTTCACTTTAGATGGAATGGATATTTTGTGGGGCTATTTTTAAAGGTACTTTTCTTTGCAAGCTTATTGATTCTAAGATATAGAATCATTAAAACGAATAAAAGAGTCTTCACAGTCATGTTAGCTTAAACATGTTGCTCTTGTAGGGGGTAAGAGGTGAACCTGGAAATAAACTGGAGTAAGCATTTTATTTTCAGGTAGGCATTTAACAATTTTTATTACTATTATTTTTCCAGTTCTGAAGTAAGTTTTGAATATTTAATAGAATCATAGAATCATTAAGGTTGGAAAAGACCTCTAGAATCATCAAATCCAGCTGTCAACCCAACACTATCATGACCACTAAGCCATGTCTCGAAGTGCCCTCTCTACATGTTTTTGGAACACCTCCAGGGATGGTGACTCCATTACTTCCCTAGGCAATCTGTTCGTATGCTCAACCACTCTTTCAGTAAAGAATTTTTTCCTAAAATCCAATCTAAACCTTCCCTAAGATTTGATATTAGGATATTTCTAGTTGTTAGTCAATTTAATTTTAAATTTATAAAATTGCACTCATCTTTAAAACTAAGTATTTACATTTTGACTGAATTAAGTATTTAGTTTGGTAGAAATGATAGTTTTAAACTCTGAGCTATTGATGATTTTGTTTTGGTGTGACTCAATGTGTTTTCAGCTGCCCTTACAGTGAGACAAAGTTGCTCACTTTGACCTACTAGAGAAAAATGGAAAAGCTTTTAATCTGTTCATTTTTGCTTTTTATTTCAAGGTTTCTTTTTTCAGTTATTTAGGTAATCTACAAAAAAAATTTGTTGATCTTAGTTCTAAAAACAAAGGCCAGCCATCCTACTTCCAGGCAGCTGCTGGTGCTATGGAGACTCAGATCCAAGTCCTTGTTCAGCTGCAAATATCCTGTGTGACGCCATGGTTCTTTTATTCACATAATCCAACTTCAGAAGTCTGTCTTCAGCACCCTGAGTAGTTTATGACCTTTCAGAGCTCAACTCAGGGCATTCGTCTTAGAAACCTGAAGTCATATGGTGTAAATAGTTTCTGAGCCATCTGTGTTGATCTCTCTTGGTGAGTTGCCACTACTTCTCTATTTACTATTGCAACAGAGAAGAACTTGCTGAAAATGGCTTTGACAATACAGGGACAAGGGCTGTATGGGTAATTTCGGTAGGGAATAGCCCATCATCTTCAGGCCTTGTACTGAAAGCAAAGTCGTTGTTCAGCTGCTTTCCAAAGTCTTATGCTTCCTTTGCTGTCTTGCTATGTTCCCTAGAAACACCTTGATTATAAAACAGTAGATTTCTGTTTTGTCCACAAAATAGGCACAACAAAAAAAAGATGGAGGGTAAGTTTTGCAGCAGCGCACAGCTGGCAGTGCATTAGTCTGGGTGACAGAGGAGCTTTTAGCTTCTCTTTCCCCTTTCCCCTTTCCCTCTTCTGGTAAGGCCACACTTTGCATAGAGCTAAAAATAATTTCTTAGAAAACTCAAGTGTCACCCACTTGATGAGGCAACTGACATAAATTTTGGTGAAGAATCTAATAAAGCATAATTAAGGACCATGCATGCCCCTCCTCTCTGTGCACAGAAAAGGAAGTTTGGCTTGAATGTCAAATGTGAACAAGATTTATGTTAGAGATTTCTACTCCATTTGAGTGTAGAAATAGAGAACTACATCAAAGGCCTCTGAAAAATAAACAAGGACATCCGCTACAATGTGAGAGCTCGGTTGAAAAGGAAGTAGATTAATTTTGGACAGCTTTCTGAATTAGTAATATCCTTCTGGTTTTTGTGGGGCTTTTTTCCATTTTTTTTCTGGCTGTGCTTGGGAGCTGGAAAGGCTTGAATTTATGTCCTGATAAAAAGTAAAAGTGTTAGGTATTTCATGCTATGCAACATTGGTTTTGAAGCACCTCTGGTTAAGGTATAGATAGAGGAGCAGCCCTCGGACTGCATATCAGAGAGCCTAAGTAAGAGCACATGAGGGTTAGAAAATGAAAAGGAGACAAGCAGACATTTTTTTACACTACACTGAATCAACACGTGGGTTTGAAGATAGTGTGCTGCCCTGACGACCAGCCTGCAGCTGAGGGGTGTCTGCCTGGCCAAAGCCTGCACTGGAGCTGCCAGCCCTTGCCCCTGGGCCTTGGAAACCTCAAGCCTTGGGTTGTGAAGTGAAAGAAAGCTGGACTATTCAGTCAAAGGCTGTCGCTAGGACATTATTAGAGAATAAAATTTGTGCCACTTGTTACAGCTGCTCTGTGACATGGGCTAATAACAGTGCTGTCACTGCAGCCTCACCAGGAGCAAGCAAGTGGTTTCCAATCTCTAATCTTTCAGCTTCAAATAATATTTAAGGTGTCGGTATAACAAATGTGCAGGAAACGTATGAGATTTAAAGAGTTTAATATTAATACTCAGAAAATGCTGTAATTTGTTCTTTAGAAACATATCTGTTGGCTCTTCTGAATGCTGGCTCTCACGGTAGTGCCTTAGTCTTCACTGGGGCTAACGAGATACTGTTGCAGTACTAGCAAACAGATCTGGACAATGAAATTACTCTTGGTTGCTGTTTCAAACGTGCTGGTTGAATGTGTATGTTCTATAAAGCAGTTGTCAGGACAAGCTTCAAAGTGAAAGGTGCAGTGGAAAGTCTAGTGTGAAAAAAGTCATCAGCTGGTATTTGAGAATGCTAGGCAAGCCAGTTTAAATTTAGTTGTGCCTATATGTTTGCATTTTTATAGTATAGGTGGGTCTCCTAACACAACATAAGAGTGAGTGACTGTCTGAGTCAGACTGTAAGTCTAGTCCAGAGTAGTCTGACAGAGGCTGGAGTTGAGTCCTGGGGAAGAAAAGCTCATCCAAAGTATTGGGAGCGGTAATGAAGAGCACCTGATAGATGTTTTGGGTGGTTAAGTAAGCTCTCTCAGGTGTAATTATTTCGAGGCATTTTTGACCTTCAGAAAGAGGGAAAACATACCTGGAACTGCCTGCTTCTCCGTATTCCTTCTCGGAGAGTTCAAGATCAGTAGATCAGGGACATATCTGGTCGGAAGAATATCAGTCGTTATGCTATTGGAAGACACTGGGGACAGGTCTGCAATTTTCCTCATTAGGTTTCTTCACAGGTGTAGTTGAGCATCCGTAATAAACTAAGAGATGATGTCAAACTTGACAAGAAATGATGCTGGTGTAACTGGTTTTGACCAAGCAGACAGTGAAGGGAGGAACAAACATCATGGAAGTGTTACAGCTCAGCAGACTTAAGGAACATATTTTAGTTTGGTGGGGTTTTTTGCCAGTTTGACACATCTTGAAAGAAAATACACATTTGGTTACTGCCATGGATCTTCAATGTGACTCAGTAGTCTGCAAAATGTGATGGCTGGTGAAGTTGCTGGTAGCTTTAGCTGACTGTGCTGACAAACCTCTGTGTATACAACTAGAAATCATAGGCTGTGCATTATTTCCTGGTAGCTATGAGGTAGGGTTTCTGTCTTCTGTTAAGTGCACAGATAGCCTAAAGAGAATCTGAATATTTATGTAGATTTGTGAAGGAGGACCTATGTGACCTATGGCATATTTGTTTTAAAGCTTAAGTTTACAAATTTGTTTTCCTGTTAAAGCAAAGTTTTGATTGGGCAGTAGGGAGGAGCGCTGTCTTATGTTGTCTTGACTTCTCAGCATAGTTGAAGATGCACAGCTGGGAAACAATGCTGGACTTGAAAAGTCCAGCAGGTAGGGAGTGAAAGGCAGAATGTGAGAAACAGGCCAAAAATAGCCTGTCACCTGAACAAGTTTTAAAAAATAGATGTGGTAGATATATAGACAGTTCTCCATGGTGAGAGAGCTGGACTAGAGGCAAAGAAGAATGAAAAAACAGATCATTAAGTCACTGCAAAAATGCACTAGATGAGATATTTCTTATAACACTCTTATTTTTATTCCACTTCAGATTATCTATTTAAAAGCTATTTGGTATAAAAGGTCTGGTTTTGTTCATTCTTTTGTCATTTTTTTTCCTTCTGGCAGCATTAGGTGGCATAAAAGGAGTCTGACGCTTACATCCTTTTTTTTCTTGCTAGAGTCAGTCCTGAATCAAGAACAGTTCCAGAGAAGCAAGGCTGTTTGTGCTGTGGTCCCTCAGAAAGGATTTGTTGAGTTACTGCCTGTCACAGTTTTCTGTGACCTGCGCTATATCTTCAGTGTCAAAATTGACTGATTTCCTTAAAGCTTGGCTGCTGGGGTCATGTAACTTCATCAAAGTTTGGGTTTATTTCTGTGTATTCTAAATTTTCTTGGATAGCAAAGGTGGGGAGAAGACATAAAACCCTAGAAGTTGTGGCCCAAGTTACCCTCAAACTCAAAAAATAAGCAGGGAGCACCTCCAGTAAAAAGGCACAGCTTTGTCATACCAATGATAGAGGAAATGACTCTGTAATTCTGAATTAGAAATGATGCAGACTGTGTTCTTCAAGTACAGAGGATTATTTTCTTGTCACACTGGCTAAAGATCAGTTTTCCAAGCTGCTTCTCTTAAGATTTCTGAATCGTATTTAATACCACAGATTATGAGACCTTGCAGTCTGTAGGCTGAAGAGGACTCTTGTCTTTCTCATAGGGAGGATTTGGGGAAAACGTGATCGCAGAAAACTGAAGCAGCCATGCATTGTTCTCTTTCTGTCTCTCCATCTCACTGCATTTTCACAAATAAAATATACAAGTGCTTGTGCATATGGTAGAATAAAGTATAGGAAAATGTCTGCTATTTCTTCAGTAGGTCCCTGGTTAAGTAGCATTCCAGACTAACACTTAGTTACACTGCAAAAATGAAAGAACAACTGAAATATTCAATATGACTTACCATTTTCTGGTTCAAGTAGTTCTGATTCCTTGAAGTCATGATGTTTCTTGGGTATATTAAAAAAATAAAAGGTAAAAAAGCGCCCTAGATCCTCAATTACGCTTTTTCAGTGATATGGCTTTGCTTTCATTTCTGTTGCTGTTAGAGGTTTTTGAGATTAAACTGAAAATAACAGCTCTTTGTGAAAGAGAAATAGAGTGCTGTAAAAATTGTTAAATAATTATTAATGGTACTGTATGTATAATGATGTTAAAAAATCTTTTGTAGGGCTTCATGGCAGTGCATTTATGCTTTAGTACACAAATAATTTTTTTGTAGATGAATAAGTATTTTATTCTTATTAGCAATGTGAACTTCAGCATGACTGATGGGACCTCTGTAATCTTGATTTATACAGACACAATAAAAATTGTTCCTAACAAATAACAAATATGGAAATATATTTATTTCACTTTCACATTGGGATTATCTATTTCTCAGTCAAATTTCTTTTCATCCTGGACATGTATCTTTGGAGTTCTGTATCTTCAGTAGTATTACTTTGAAGAGTACTGAAATGTAATTTGCAGTTCTCATTTTGCTGGGATTTTATGTCTTTGTAAACAAATCAGTTCAGGCAGTGTTGATGAATGACATGGTTTCACAGTGAGGATTTATATTAAAGCATAAGGATTAAATAGTAATACATAAAAATGTATAACATTCAACTAAGGAAAATTTTCACTTTTTTGAAGGTTGAAAGTTAGTTTACTGATCCATATTTTTCATAGTTAATGCTTTCTATCAGATACAAAGAAAACAAAGTATCAAACAGGTTTATTTGTCTTTGGTCACAACTACTTTTATTGTTTTATTATTCAATTTTATTATGCACTATTATGCTCTATGTTTTATTATGCACTAAATTGTTAGCACTGATGAAAAAGAACAAATCATGTTTCTGTTGGCTTTCTGATTTTTTGCGTTTAAATCTGCACAAATCTCAGCTCAGTCTACTCAACCCAACTAATGGGGAAATGATAATTGGTGATTTTTTTGTGGTGTTGTAAGATATGGTAATATATCTCTTTATGGTGGTGGCTGTTACTTTAGAAGATATTTGGAATCTGCAGCACCTGAAACCAGTAAAGCCTTATATGTTGTTTAGCTATCAAAGAAAACTGGGTGTCTTTACTCTGCAATGTGTGTGTGACATATCACATGGGAACAAGTCTTGTGAGGAGCAGCTGAGGGAACTGGGGTCATTTAGCCTGGAGAAGAGGAGGCTGAGGGGCCTTATCCCTCTCTACAACTACCTAAAAGGCGGTTGTAGCCAGGTGGGGTTTGTTCTCTTCTCCCGAGTAACAAGCAATAGCACAAGAGGAAATGGCCTCATGTTTCTCCTGAGGAGGTTTAGATTGGATATTAGGAAAATCCGCTTCACCAAAATGGTTGTGAAGCATTGGAACAGGATGCCCAGGGAAATGGTTTCGTCACTATCCCTGAAGGTATTTACAAGATGTCGTGCTTAGGGACATAGTTTAGTGCTGGACCTGGCATCACTAAGTAAAAACAGTGGGTCTTGATGATCTTAAAAGACTTTTCCAACCTAGAGAATTATATGATTTCATGATTCTATATATTGCAATTCCTAGTCTTCACTTTGTAACAAGTTTAAATCTCCGTTGTTCCAGTTCACTGGCAGTGCAGTTCATCTGCCTTCACTTTTGAGGCTAGTCAGTAAATGAAAGTGTAAAATTCTTCTATGTGAATGGCTTCTTTCAATATTTTATGCCATTAGCAAAAAAAGTAAATATAACTATGATACACTATCCTCAGGAGGTCCACATTTCAGAAGGAATGCTATTGCATATCTAAGCAGGGGGAATATAGTACTTGATTTTTGTTGGCTTTTATGTGTTCTGACAAGAACTAAATGAAGTTAATAACAAGTTAAGGACCCCTGCCACTTGGTATTATGTAAGCTTCCTGTATGTAACAATAGAAAATGGAGTGTGGTTTAGGATACTTAGCATTGCAAGTTGTCTTGCTATCCTCTCTCCATTAAGCATTACCATGATAGTTTCAAGTACTTCTCAAAGAGGTTGTTGAGGTACTTTCCAAATTTAATTCTAAGTCAGTTTGTGAGCGAAATAGAAGCTGACTTCAAATGTTTCACTGCTTTGTGATTCAGCATGCAAGGATACAAATAGTCAAGATTGTAAAAATGTAATGTTTAAACATTTATTTCTAAAAATATTAAATATCTAGGAAACCGAGAATCAAATTCATTATTTGGTAAATTAGATGTTATGTGAAATATACTCAGTTACATTTGGAAAGGTCATCTGTGCCCATGCTATTGTGCTTTCAACATTCAGTGACATCTTCAGAGAAATCTCATTCTTCAAGTCCATTTATTTACTGATTCAAAGGGCAATACATTAGGCAAATTTTATACACAAGTTAAATGCTGGTAGAATATGTCACATTGTGGTCTCTTGGTATTTTCTGAACGTGGCTGAAGTTTGGTCTTTCACAGGGTCTTTTTACGGGAAGCTAACAAAGTGGAGATTATTGCCAAAAAGGGGAATCAGAAATTACCTCGGATCTATTGCTTAATATTCTTGTAATGAGGGCAAATGTTAAGCAGTATCTTATATGATTTTAATGTTTAACTGTTAGAATTGAGAAGTTAGAAAATATACTGAACAAAGATGTTCAGGTATGGAAAGGAGTCCTAAACAAAATGCTGGAAAATTATTTTATCTATGTCAAGAAGATTCAATAAGAATGAATATTTTTTATGCCTATGTAAAATGGAAAGGGCAAATAAAATTTGTAATAACAAGACTGCTGTAACATAGTACCTTACACAACAGAATTTTTAGCATTTCAAAATAAACTTTGATAAAGTGAATGATATTTTTGTGTCAGTGGAAGATGATGCTTGTCAGATGAAAGTTAAATGCATTAAACTGTTACTAGTGCTATCTTAGTAGAGCCTTAAAGTAAAGGCCAGCTTTTTCTCAATATTCCTGTGTATAATATCAACTATTTTAGAAATTAAGAAATCAGAGATTACTGAGGTTTAGTGTATTAGAAGGAACATGGGTCAACAGTAGAAGGTGGTATTTAGAGAGAAGTCTCCCAACAAATCCATATGCTTTAAGATCAGAAACATCAGAGATGTACAATGTAGTCCAGTAAGAAGAGAAATATACATTATTAATTGAAATTGCTAAAATTAAACTACAGCAACTCTGTAAAATTTTGATTTTGAAACAGTGTGTTTTCTTAACAACCTGAACATCTTCCCGTTCCAACAAATACCCTCCAAAAATATTACATCTGATAAAGGAGACTGTTAACAATTATTCTGTAGATAAGTCTATTAAATCAAATCATCTTGTGAATGTGAACAAATATAAATTATCCCAGCTAGAAGCCAAGTTGCTGTAATTTTATTGACCATCACATTTTTTCAAGTAAAGCCACAGAGCAAAAAAGCAAATCTCAAGTAGTTTGAAATGCATTGTAAGACCTAGAGAAAAAAACATCAGTGCACACAAATGGAAGGGAGCACATTTTGCAGTTAACATAAAACCATTCGCAATACAAAGGAAAGGACGCCAGCACAAAAGGTATGATTCTCTGTGCTTTCAAGAAAAGCAACCATTTTGCAGAACTCTGACTTGCTTTCATAGTTTACCAAGAAATTTCATAAATGCTCTGGAAGTGCCGATGACAATGACAATGCAGGAACACAGGAGGACTCTCTGTCTCTCTTAAACGTACCCTCAAAGGGAGGTTCTGTGGGAGACAAGCTTGTGATGTGTGGCATGAACAGACAAAAAGTAGAGTTAAAAATAAACATTGAAGTTGAGTGCCCTGTAATCATTGTGAGGACAGAAAAATAAGTGAGCACAGAGGAATAGGCTCACAAAGCCACCGTGTTTCAGAATAAGTACTATTATTACTTATGGGAACAGGGAATAATGGAAGCTATTGCTTTTCTGAGTTCACATTATATTCTTCCCCCTCCTCGCCTTGTCCTGAATAAAGCAAAACTTTCTTTTAGAAATATTTTTCTTTCAAGTTTTTAATTAAATTTTAGCTTTCTAGTGTGTATTATGAGATACTGAAAACAGTATTATTAAAATCAGAGAGCAGTAGCACATAAATGCCCACATTTTATCACTTCCTGTTAAAAATAAGAGAAAGTAAAAACAACACAGTCAGAAACTTTGAAATATTGAGACACCAAGTGACAGGACAGTCAAAATAATAAAGAAGTTAGAAGAGTATAAAGCTTTTGAAAGCAAGAGCTGTATCATAAGAACAGCTAAAGAGTTTAATAATGAAGGAACATCATGGTTTTAGATGACTATTTAGGATTTTATCACCTTCAAACAAAGTAATTCCCCATTGGCTATGTACTTTGTGTAGGAAACTTGCTTTTGCGATTGTGTAAAACATGTATCAGAGGGTCTTGCACTTTTACGTGCTGGAATGATGATGCAAAACTTGCTGAAAACCAGGCAAAAGGAGTGTAATGCCATTACCTATACTGACTGTACCTGTGTGCTTGAGAAGAAAACAACTTTTGGAAACTCAGAAAATTGTTACAACAGCAACCAAAATACTTTAAATGAGAATCTGAAAAGAGAATGTCTTTTTACATGGGATTTGGTACCTCCTTCTTCAACTGAATTGCCTAGTGGAATACATTTCTAAAATACTGAGTAGTACTGACACATGTTTAAACTTTTGAACAGTGTCCAGACATTAATCTGAAGCATCAATACATTTCTGCGCAGAAATCAGTGAAGGGCTGGAGGCTTTCTTGAATTCTGGTCTAGCAAATGGGCTCTAATCCTGCCTGTGGTGGGTGGTAAATTATTATACAAAGTGTAGTAGCTTCAGCAAGAATCCAAGTCCAAAACTCCACATAGCTCTTTATATATTGTCAGGGTACTCTTGTGTGAGAAGTTAGGAGCCTTTTACACATGCCAGGCCTTACGAACCAACTGGGAGACAGGTCTGGAGTGAGTGAGACACTGTGCTTTGGGTGCATATTTAGCTTCCTAACTTAACAAGAAATGTGGGGATTGCAGCTTTTGGGATGTTTGACCTTTTTTAATGCTAATACAGATTATATTTCAAATAAAGTGTAATAGATGAGAGAGGAGATTCCTAACAAATGCTGATCATAACGTCAGCAAATAAGAAATAACCATCAAGTCATGGCCACTATTGGAGTACCAGAAATCTTAAAAATAAAGATGCCTAATTTATTCTGGACTAGCATTTGTGACATTTTTAGTACTGAAATATCCAAAAGTAAGAACTCCGGGAGGGAAATGTAAAGAATAAAGGGCAAGTAAAACATGAAGGACTTGGAGTCACCCATTGTTAACACGGTTTTTTGCTGTGCTGTCTGAGCAGAATGTCCTTGTAAGTACTGGTTTTCATTTGACTCTATGAACAATTCACTTTGTGACAGACTGGTAATTGACTGAATAGTGCAGTTTATTCTCCATAAGAATGTGAGTTGATGTGAGACTAAACCGCCATGAAGCATTTGCTTGTCAGTTCAAACAGACTTTTATGCAAAAGAGGGAGTGTGTAAACTGTGACAGGCAAAAAACGCCACCTGCATTAAGAACTAAAAATTAAAACTCCAGTGGATGCTAAGGGATTAACTTTTTATGATGCTAAAATACAGTGGGCATAGTCACCATTGTTCTTTTAGCATTGTAAATTCATATATGTCTGAACAAAAAGGTAAAATCCTTAACACCCATATTTAATGCATTTGTTCTCTTGTTTATTTTTGAAGAGATCTGTCCTGGCAGCCTGTGGGAGTGGGAAAAGAGATGCTAAAACCATTCTGTTTGTGAACAGAAAATAGTAAATTCAAAACAGTGTTATAACTGTTCTAAAGCAAGGACTGCCATGAGTTACTGCCAAAGCCATTTTTGTAGCCACTGTTTGAGGGAGAAGACATCTTAATGAAACTCTGCCTTTGTTGAGGACATTGGAAAAGCTACTGACAGAGGGTGCGTGCTAACTGCAATCATGCATCACCACTGACAAGGAAGAAATGAAATAAAAGCAGACTGCAAGTGGCTGCTGTCAATGCAGGCTGCTGCTGAAGAGAGACTTGAGAAGCTGTTGCTTTGTCCATTTGGTACAATATCTTTGAATTTTTAGTGACAACCTCTATTAACTACAAGTCAGAGTAATTCTTTCTGTGGTGGGGCATTGCAGACTTGTCTCACTGAACTGTCCAGCATCAGAAGTCAAGGTGCAAAATAAGATCAATGAAAATCATTAGGAGATTTTGAACTGTCCTTTGATTTTGATCCATGGTGAAGTTTGCTCGTTCGGGATTTTGTCCTCTGAAGTCAAGGTGTTTGAAATTAAATAGAAACTCTTTTTTCCTTCTTTTCCTTTTCCTTTTCCTTTTCCTTTTCCTTTTCCTTTTCCTTTTCCTTTTCCTTTTCCTTTTCCTTTTCCTTTTCCTTTTCCTTTTCCTTTTCCTTTTCCTTTTCAACATATCACCTCACTGTGACATCTAGGACATCAAGAAAATTAGTAGCAAAACCACTTGTAATAAAATCATTAGAGCTGGAAACAATTTGGTGAGGTCATCTACTCTCTTCCTGTTAGTTTGTGTTTTATTATTTTGCCATTCTCTTGCCATTCCCTTTCATTTGTGAAGAAAAAGGCATGCACGGAGTGTAAAGGGTAGGAGTAATTGCTGATCTGTCTACCTGTATCACTGCAGTGGGAAACAAAAAATACAATGGATCCAGTGCGTGTCTGCACCTGCAGACAGGCAGCATCAATCTTCTGTTTCTGGGCATTTCTGGTCACTCTTGCTTTCTAGCAGACAGTGTAAAAAAAAAAGAAAAAAGTATGGTCAAGAAGGATGAGAAACTCATCTGTAAAGAATCTGAAGCTGAGACTCTTCCTGTAATATTATAGACAGTGGGTACAGGGACTAGCAGATTTCTCTTCTCTGCTTCCTGCCCAGGTGTCTCAAAAAGGACCTGAAAGAGTCATTTATCTTTCTGCAAGGAGAAGACCTTACCTGACAGGATAGTCTGCTTTATCTTAGAGATATTTACTTTGAGGCTGTGTGGAGTAGCCTTTTTGACTATTGCTTATTATGACTTCCATTGAGATGAGTCATTTCATACGACTCCATCACTAAATCTGGGTTGCTTTTTGACTAAGATCAAAAAATGCTGTATCTCATTGTCCAGCCCCCTGGTTTTTTGAACACTGTTCAGCTAAAACATTTAGGACTTTTTACTTTGATTTGTAGATCCAAAGTGCTGTGATATATATTAACTAAATAGCATGATCAAGAGCTAGTAAAAAATGCAAGATTGTATTACTTTTCGGGAAAAAAGTTTTAATCTTACTAAGTACAGGTAGGAACTTAAGGGAGAAAAGATGTTCTGTTGATGATGGGTAAAAATGGTTCTATAATACATAGGAAGAAGGTAAAGTTTCAGTTACTACATTTTGTGGGGAAAAAAAAGACTTTATTTGCAATTTATTAGTCTGCTGAGATCTACTTTGCACAATGAAAATATTAATTAGTGTCGCCTTATCAGTAGTAGATTGTAGTTTCCAATGAAACATTCAAGTGAAATAAACATACTTTTGGGAGTTTTGTTCAGTTTTCTGACAAATGAAAACATTAAAACTGTATGCCAGGATAGAACACATGACTAGGATCTTCTGGTCTCACGCTATAATAGTTACTATTTTGCTGTGTTTGGGCTTGAGTGAACGAATGAAGGATTCATACCCTGTCTCATCACATAAAGCCTGAAATGCTAGCTGAAATGCATAGCTATTCACCAAATTATTTTGGGGTGTAGAAACTGGTTTTCAAAATACTGATATTTTTCCTGAAAATACTCCTTAAAGCTCTAGTTTTAATAATTTTTTTTTAGTATTTTTGTTAGTCTTTTAAGATGCCTTTTTAATATGTATAAAGCAAGTATGTTTAAAGTTGTCAGTCTGGAAATGCAGATTGAAAGCATCCATTTATAGGAATAGTGCCTGTGTAAGAGGAACTCATGTTTCATTTTTAAATTATGAAAATACTTTCCAGTTGCTTGATGAAGTTGATTGAAACAATATATTAAAAGAAAATAGTTTATCCTATTTATGAATTTTAAAACTATTCATTTCTGATTATTCTTGTACAAAGACATTTGCCAATGTAAATGTTCACAGAAAGCAACTTGATAAAAAAAGGTTGTAATGTGATTACATGTTGATCATCAGATGTTTATTGCCATGCCTCAAAAGTCTTACAGTGTTAAGACTTTTAGAAAAAGTTTTTATGCTATTTACAGTTTAATATTATATTTTTCATTTAAGTGGGTTTATTGTTTAACATGACTTTGTAATTGTCTTAACAAAGAAAAACTTAACATTTTCATAACCATTTCATGAAATTGATCCTCTCTAGAAAATTTCAGAGCATTCCACTCAGAGGCAGGGTTTTTTATTAGTGTTTACTTTCACCTCCCCTTAGGATACTGTAAATAACCCAGCATGATTGATTGTGAAAGCAGCTATAAAGAAATTACATTCTGGCCATGGGGTTGCATGGAGATTTCTGTCTTCCTCAGAAGTTCATATGTTGATTTTATTACATATCTGTCTCAAGGTCTTTACGATTTTTGTTCATTATTGCAGAGCTAAGCATGTTGCGACATAAATGCTTTTAATGCCAATGTCCCCACAAGTTTATGTACTGGCTGCCTGGAGCTGGGCCTAATAGTTTATGTTTAAGAATATTAATATCAGTATCACACAGAGGTAGTGCTGATGGTTTTTGGGTTTGTTTTCTTAAATGCAGTGTCCTCTTCCTCAGCACTGAAACTGTTCTGCAGCAGCTTAATTTGTGGTTTGGTAAAGCACCAGCATCGAGATAACTCATAAAGTTGTGGCTTGGCAGTCCCTGCTCAATTCTTGGCAATTTTCATAAATGCAGAGTATTAAACAGGGTAGCTTAACTGTTCAACTACCTGTATTTCCCATGCATGTTTAGCTTACTAGGGTTTTTTCAGTTTTGTTTCCTCTGTTGAAGGAGAATTATGTCTTGCCCTGACTGTGGGTTATTCCCTGGGAGGTGGGAGAGGGCAGGTATCCACTTCTAGATTGGTGAAATATTTAGGGAACTCTTCAGGTGGGACTGTTACAAAATACAATACCAAGTAAGTTTATCACTTCTGATAGAGAGTGGAAGGAGACAGACCTTGTCTTCCAAGTGTCCTTAAACTTACATGAAGTGTATAGTAAGATACTAACATGTATGAAATGAGTAGTTTTATAAAATATTTTATTAGTTTCTGTAAGGCTCTATACTTGCTGCAGAGATCTAAATTTTTTTGCAGGGCTTACTCTGGCTTAAATCTTTTAACTATGGGTATTTGGGGTGTTCTTTTTCTGTGTTTTACCTGTGTGATGTTCAAGGCAGAGAATAAGACACATAACTGCCCTAATAATACTCTGTGGCGAGATTTTCCTCCATCTCCATCAGGACCTATCCTGTTGTAGTATTTACATTTAAGAAGGCAATGCTGCTTCACCAAACTTCCTCCTACAGTGAGCGAAGTAGGGATAACTCTTGGAAAAAGTTTTGAGGCTAGTGACAAAATATGTTTGTCTTTCAGATCCCCAGCTCAAGGGTATAGTGACCAGGTTATATTGCAGGCAAGGCTACTACTTGCAAATGCACCCCGATGGAAGTCTCGATGGAACCAAGGATGACAGCAGTAATTCTAGTAAGTGACTGCCCCAGGGGAATGTCTTAATCGCACACGCAGTTTGCATCGCTCGAGTGTGTATGCACAGACACAGTGTTAATGCCTTTGGAGGGTTTCTGAATGTGTTTTGCCACAAGGAGGAGGGGTCTGTCCATTCAAAGCCTAATGACCGCTGGCACGGCTCATACAGGACGTTGGCCTAAGTGTATTCCCTCTGAAGGGGAAGGCGTAAGTGCCGATGGACCTCAAGGGTGAGATATTTAGGCCAACGGTTGTCTTCTGGAAATTTTATAAAAATTGTAATATTATGTTAAATATATTTTTATAAAAGCTGTATGTTTAATACAAATTTCTTATCTTCAAATAAATAAACAACAAACAAAAAAGATAGAAATAAAAATTCTATGAAAAATCCATCATATTGGCCCTGATTCAGCAAAGCGTGTAAGTATATGTCTGACTATGAATGTGCTGGTTAAAACACAAGCTGAAGTACCTTGCTGAACTGGGGCTAAAGATCCTACAGTCTCTACACCAGCAAGAGTTACAAAAATTGTAAGACAATCTCTGTCAATGTAGGGACTGTGACAGGGACGGTTTTCAAAAATATTCCAAACAAAAGTGGTCTTGAAAGGCCATGTGGGTCACTGCTTTGGTACTCTTTCCAATGATACTACCACATATTTTCATTCAATGAGCATATATGTGTTTGTTAACTTCAGATGTGATTGATAATTAAACAAAACCATTCTTACTCTAGTAACAGTTGGGCTTTAGTTTTCTGTTTAACAGACATTTGTATTTTGCTTATTTTAATGATATTGGAATATTTAAGTAATATATTTCTGTTTGATCTTGAGGTCTATTTTGAGTATTTTTAATACAAAATATTTTTCTTATTATCTTATATACAAATAAGCCTTTAGTTTTCTCAGAAATGTTAGAATTAGGCTATAGAAACTAAGGGATTTGAAGTTTCTGCTTTACTTTGGTTAGGCTCCTGTTTTATCTGTTAGTGCATGGCTTTAATTTTT
>NW_009692911.1:0-2676 GCF_000703405.1 Apaloderma vittatum | reverse complement strand
GGGGTGATGGCCTTTTATGCTGAGAAGTTCCAGCTACAGCGTGTTCTTTTACCCCTTGTGGAAAATTACCAGGACTGGGTCTGGGGGCCGGTGGAGTCTTCTGAGGGGGGGTCATCTCTCCCTCTCCTGGCTTGACTTCCTTCTTGCAGCCACAGCTCCAAGCTCTGCCTGCCCCCACAGCTCCACCGGTGCAGGGCTGGGGCAGGGGACTCAGCAAAGCGCTGAGTCAGCCCCGCATCGACAGGGACAGGCGCCAGGCAGACGGCTCTGACTCGTTTAGGTTCAGAAAAGGTCGAGGCTGATGGAGACATCTATTTAACAGTCATTTATCCGGAAAATGGTTCCTCTCTACTCCTCTCCGCAGCCTCAGTCAGTATTTGCGTTATTTCACAGTACGTTTATTCCATCTGACTTTCCAGAAGATTTCCCCGAAGTAGTCGTGATCATATGGCTTCAGAAAAACAGCAATTACTTGTTCCTGTTGTGCAGTTACACTTAATTCAGAAAGTACTATACATGAGTAAGGTAAACAGGTGGTTGCTTTTTTTGCTGCTGAACAGTATGCTATGAACAGAAGACAACATAAAAAGCACACGCAGTAAGCAGTGAAGAATTTAAACAGTTGCATCATGCACCTCAGGAAATTCTTATTAGTCAGTGTAATATGAATAAAGTTTTTCATTACAATGGCTGCAGTAACATTCTTCCTCCTCTGGAAAAGGAAAAGGAAAAAAGAAAAAGACTTCCAAGAACAAAGACATTTGGTCTCAACATTTCACTTCCTAAAGCCTTTTCCCAACCCCTCCAATCAAATTACTTGAAAAAATAATAATAATATTAAACAAACAAACAAGCAAATTAAAAAAAATCCCACACCTAATCCACATAAATGTTTATACTTTTTTTTGAAGATTTTCACATACTTGAAACCTGATCATACAATGAATTATTTGAGCATGATGTAAATCACTCCATCATTCCCACAAAAAATGCTTCAAGCCTAACAAATGTGCAGATGGTAAGGTGAATTCCCTCTGTCTGTAGACATGCTATTAAACACTCTAACGCCATGTTGACAACAAGATGACATCTTGGTCTTGTAAACAATTTTTCCTATTTGTTTTTGAGATATTTGATGAACTTTCATTCTACATTGGTATCAGATACAACATACAATGGATTTTAGGCTCTTGCATTAGAATACTGTATTCTTTTCAAGAGACACAGAGGTGTCTTTGAAATATTTCCTGCCGTTCAGTCAGTGCAGCTGCAAAGAAAGATGTTCCATGAGAATTTTGGCTGGACCTCCTGGCTAATGCAGTCAGGGAATCAATTCAGTAGTGAATTGATTTATAAACACGAACTAGAAAGAGCAATTATTTTTTAATTATTTTTTATTTGTTAGTTTGTTTAGATTAAAGCCTGAGCATATGCATGGATCTATACACCTTGATAAAGTATTCATGTGGCAATGAATTTTTTTGAAAACTCACTCAGCTCTTTCTAAGCCTGAAAGACTCTGATGTAGAAATAAGTTTCTATAAGTGTCCCGGGAATTAAAAACTGCTTGTGACTCAAGCTGAACCCAAACTGATTCTCTAGAGTAATCTTTAAAATAACCTATCTCCTGGACATCGTTGGAAATCATAGGGATTTTCAGAGTCTCTTCAGGAAACAGCCTTCAAATTACTTCGTCAGGACTTCAGGAAACAGCCAGATGAAAAATGCATGTGCCTTCATGTAAACAGTTAAATAGCTTAATATAGGTAAGGCTAAAATTGTGGTCAAATTTCCTCCTCCATCTGGTTTAACAGGAACTTGTATCTAGGGCTAGTGGGGTTTGTAAAGCCTGAGGGCAGCTTTACGTTGTGTGGTTCAGCGCTTCACATTCAAGATGCAATGGGAAAGGATTTTTTTCCTTCCTCCCAGAAGTATATTTATTTAGAGGTAAGCTACTTATTGGGACCATGTGTGGAGGAAAACAAACAAAAAGAGAAGATAGAAAAGCTCTAATGTGAATGTTAACACATGACAGCTAACTGGATGTTTGTGCGTTAGTAAGTGTGTGGGACAAAACAGGCAGGACACAAGAGTAACCACAAACCGTGGCTGAAATGCAAAGAGTAAATTTATTCTTGCTACCTGAGAATCTAAAGAATCCTTGCAGCAGCACCCAGGCAGAGGCACAAAAGCAGCGATCACTCAAGGAGCATGACTAGCAGCAGCGCAGGCCCAAGGAGATCTCTCCTTGCTAGAAAGTATGTGGTATTTACCCCACTGCCTTGTTATGTTTTACTTGCTGCTCTACCTGAGTTCTCAGGACTCAGACAATATCTTTGCAGGGCAGGAATGTGAGAGATGTCCCTGCATGTATCCCAGGCCTCTATTATCTAGGCGCAAGTATGCTGCTGGTCAAATACTCAAGGCCAAGCAGTAATCTAGTGTGATGTGTATGGTTTCTGACACCTCAGCTGCAAGTCACTTGAGCGTGCCTACACTCATAGAATCACAGAATGGCCTAGGCTGGAAGGGACCTTAGAGATCATCTAATCTAACTTCCCTGTCATGGTCAGAGACGCCTCTCAACTAGATCAGGCTACTCAAGGCTCTTGAAGACCTCCAGGGAGGGGGGAGTCACAACGTCACTGGGCAATTTAATCCAAAGTCTTGCCACCC
>NW_009692910.1:318-41845 GCF_000703405.1 Apaloderma vittatum | reverse complement strand
TTTTTTTTTTTTGTTTGAATGATCTTCAACATCAGAACACGTTGAAATCTTGTCCTTACATTTAATGGAATGATGAGGTTCCTAGTTGTCTAAACCACAGAAGCATTTTTTGGAAAGTAAACAGCCTGTTGGCTGAGTCTGCAATTCAGAAATGAGGAAGCTTGTTGTGGGTAACTTTGCCCTGAGCAGTAGATACCTTTGCATTTAGGAAAAAAAAAAAAAAAAAGGGAGAATTTCAATATACAGTAAAAAGAACTGGCCTTCTGTGTCTACAAATGCTGAAAAAGGTGCATTTTTTTCAAAAGGAAAAAGACTGCAGTTGTAAGTGTCTTCATGCATTTGTGAGACAAATAGTCAATTATAGAGAAAATATATGAGGATTAAATGTCAGATGTTGGTGATTTCACTCAATTGCAGCATTTTTGTAAATGGATTTGGTTCATACTGAAGTGCAATTGATAACGGCGACATTATTTTTCAATTAATAGAGAAAATTAAGGACTCAAAATTTAAAAATGGATTTACTTCGCAACTAGGAAAAAAAAAACATTCTACAACAAAGAGTTCTGCTTCCAGGTAGCTAAGAAATCGTTTTTACTCTGGGTTATTTTTTGAATGAAGCAACCACATTTTAAAGTGAGAATTACTGCAGTAGATCTTTGTGTTTCTGAAAAAATATTTAAAATTATTGCAGCCATAAAATATTCAATTCGACTTTCACCCCTCACCAAATGCTACCTTATCAGATAGGTTTTGATAAAAGACTATGCCATTTCTCCTTTGAACACGAGAGATATTAATACTTATATTACCTGCCTCTGGGCATGCTGTGAGGGATGATTATTAATGCACTACAGCAATAGAAAGCATTGTATTATTGAAATGTGAATATCTAGGCAGTGTAAGCACTTCTTTATTATGTAAGTGTCAGTTCCATTCTTAAAACCGAATTGAAATTTGCATATCATAATAATGTATGTCAGTAAATGTTGATAGGTTAAGAAAACTTTTATTCAGATTTATTCATGTGGGGTTTCTGATTCCTATAAATAGTCATTTGTAAGACGGTATGTTTATACAAATCAAGAATATCTCTGATTAGATTTAGCAATAAATCCAAAAACTAATTTACAAAATTTGAATTTCTAAACTCACTAATTTCTTCAGGTCATTTCAAGCAAGTAACCAATGAATTTATCCCAATTATTCAAGCAGGGCTTCTGTGTTTCTCAGATCTGATGTGGCAACTTAGTACTGTTCTTGTAGCACAAAATCCCTCACAATCTTCTTTATTCCTTTTTTAATTCACTCTTCTATTTCAATGAATTGAGCAAAGACACTTTGTGTAGTGTTTCAGCATCTCCATTATTTCATGATGGGTCCAGAGGAACAAGATGACTTCTCTTCAAGCATGCTATACCTCAACCATTTGAAATAAAAGCATGAGACAGGGGGATACATGGAAAGATACTATTAGAATCTAAACTTGAAACACTGCAAAGTCAGGCTAGAAAAGTAGTTTCAAATACTACCTTTACTTTCAAGCCAAGGTCATAACTGCATACTCTTTGTTCTAAGTAGGAGTATTCATGCAGTCTAACTTCAACTGAATAAGGGTGTTAGTTCTACATCCACTCAGAAAGATTTCTAGTAGTGCAAGAATCTGTAATAATGCAGAAATCTGTAGTGCAGAAAACTATGTTTTAAACTTTCTATCTCTAGGTTCCTTCATCTTCCCAATTTGTGCCCCAAACTGTGCTTCCTAAGCAATCCTTCATTCTCATCTTCCATTTTCTCAGTCTAGGATTTAAATATGGGGGTTTTTTGCGTGTGTTTCACATGATGTGAAGACTGGCTCCCTCTTTACATACATTTGTGGCTGTTTTTTCATCACTCACTCTTCCATTGTAAACTTATAGATACACAATTAACACAAAAGTAGCAGAAGGTACATATTGTAATATAATTTTCCCTCTTATTTTCCTTGAACATTTTATTGATCATCTTTTCAAGAATTAAGAGGCACTGATCGTGAGTTGCTGAAGATGATACATTCAGGCTGTACTTTTACTAAGTCAACGGGAATTTTTTTATCACAAGTAGAGATAGCAGAATAAAGCCAGCATGGGTACTTCTATATTTTTACCCTTAATTTATATCATGAACTTTTCAAATCAGAATTCTGTGGTTCCTTATGAACAACTATGTGCAGCAGTCCAATTGTGTAAATATCATTGCCACTAAATTTTTACTATTATTATATGAAAGAGAAATACTAAAGTTTAACAATGAGGTGAATAGATACTTTTTGAAGTTTCATATTATTGCACTGAATCCCCCAGGAAGTTCTAAAAAATATGTTTTGTTTTCACTAACTCAACTAATACAAAAATTTGTAAAGCAAAGTTAAACAGTTCCTTTCAGTAACCCAGTACTCCTTGTTCTTTGGCAGTGTATAGCTAGTTTTAGTTTCAATGTCAATAGAAAGCCTTTGCTTAGATTTTCATTCATGGATATTTCTAAGACACCAACAATATACGTGCTAGAGATCAGTCTCTGACTACTTAAGAAGTAGTAGATTAGTACTCATTGAACTCATTTTAGACACTTCTTTCAGTATGTTCTAGAAAATTTGCTTAACTTTCTTTAATACAAACACATCAACTAGATAGGAATAAGGATATTTTCGCAACTATTCATTTCAAGGTAAAATCATGTTCTCACAGAAGACATTGGGAGTTCTGGGTGTTATGTATTTTCTAGTTGATTCATTTGAAACCAGGTTTCAGCCCTCCACACATTATTGTTGATTTCAGCAATTAATGGTAGAATTAAAGTTTTTAGGCTACAAATTCTGTATGTATGAGAAAGATGGGGCTTCATTTCAATCAACTATCTAGCTTTAGATCTGGCATTACAGACTAAATTTTACTTAGAACACAGATGACAAAATTTTACACTCCAGATTAATAATTTCTTAAACTTTAGTTTTAAAGGAAGAAACACATCTGCAATGCACTACAGAAAATGCTGTTGCTTAATTTTCCTTTGATGGAAAAAGGTTATATTTAAAATTTGCTTCTTGATCTTTCTGAATTTGGATAGAGTATTAAAGACATAAACACAGGAATTAATTTGAAAAATTTTAAAAACAAAGAGATTTTGGACATTATATTTTTAAGAAGTAATATCATGAAAGTAGGGTAAATAATAAAACATCAAGTAAGAACAAAAGGGGAAAAGCATTTTGTCACATTACAATTGTATATTAACACATCTCTGGGGAGAACTGGAGAGCAAATAAACAGCATGCCATCATTGTATTCACAGAAGAGTTTCTGACGCAAAATAAGCTTTAAAAGAAGCGCCTTGATTTAGGTTCTGACAAGCTGGCATCTCTGAATTATGAAAATTGTTTTTTCAGCTCTGTATAAATCTGACTAATCAGTGGAAGCAAAGGGATAATGCAGATAATTCAGACAAAGACTTCACCGTGAATAAATTAGATATTGAAGGCCACACTTACTGGCTGGAATTTCGAAATGTACTGGTGTAAAATACATTGCTAACCCATCAAGGTCTTTGCTGAAGAATCATTACCTTATAAAACTCTTCCAAATGAGGATTCTGCCTGTAATATAAAAACACTTCATGGCAAAAATTTATGAAGGAAAAATCGTGAAATAGCCTATGGCTCACAAACCATTAATTTATAGAAAAGTACAGATAGATACTGGGATTTGGCACCTTAAGCATAGCATTTACATTGGATATTGTATATCAGCTTTTAACCTTTTCCTTATACATGTGTCATTAATTCCAGTACTGTCTGCTGGTGGGGGGTGTGTGTGTGTGTGTGTCCAGCTTGGTGTCGTCTGCAGACTTGATGCATGTGTCCTCCGTTCCCTTCTCCAGGTCACTGGCAACGATGCTGTGCAAGACAGGAGCCAGGATAGACCCTGCATCACATATTATTTCACATTTACCATGACGCTCTGAACTTGACCTGCCAGCCAGTACTTTATCTGGCTGGTGTCCCCACACCCAGACTGTAACATCCTAACTTGGATCCTACAAAAATATTGTTGTAGATAGTATTGAAAAACTTGCTACAGTTTTGGAAGACTGTTCTCCCCTTGTCCACAAATCGAGTCCTTTTATCCTAGAATTCAATCAGGTTGGTTAGGCACAATTGGTAAATCCATGCCAACTGTTTCCACTCACCTTCTCCTGCATGTACCCATAAATAATATTCAGGAATACTTGTTCCATGACTTCCTCCAGGACTTGGAAGGCAGATGCAATATTTGCCCTTTTCCATTTGTTGTAGGCATGGTATTTCGAATGACCAAATACCATTTTAACTCATTTAGGAAAAATGTATAGCAATCCTATCCAATAGACTGAGTTATTCACACCTTTTCCTAATATTCAGTGGAATCCTGTTACAGAAGTTGATTTTTATTTCCAAAAGCACATGTTACTTTTGACTTTTCCACAAACAGAAGATTTTTTCAAATTCTGGTTTATGTTCCTGTTATCTCTAGACATGCTTTCACTTTTCTTCTCAGTTTCTTTTTTCTTTCTTTTTTCTTTTTTCTTTTTTCTTTTTTCTTTTTTCTTTTTTCTTTTTTCTTTTTTTTTCTTTTTTCTTTCTTTTTTCTTTTTTCTTTTTTCTTTTTTCTTTTTTCTTTTTTCTTTTTTCTTTTTTCTTTTTTCTTTTTTCTTTTTTCTTTTTTCTTTTTTCTTTTTTCATTCAAAGGTATAATATCTAATGTAGACAAGAACTTGATTCAATGCAGAGAATAGCTATGATAGTATCCTCCCATCTGAGTGGGCAGAAGGGGCAAATAAGAAGATTGATCAGCTCATAGCAGTCCACTATGTAGAGTGTATGGACATCTATATGCTGGATTTCCTATACGTTCCGTTACAAAATAATAATTCCATGGAATTTTTGAAGAAGTAAGACAAAAATAAAACTTTGGAAAATAAATAATATTTAATGTGAGGAACAATCACTGTTAGAGGCTAGTAGTAGGGACTAGTAGTATGAGAGGACTCCTTAGATGTCACACTGAGCTAAAGTTCTTACTTCATAGGTGAAGTGTGGTACATGAAACATAACTTGATAAACAACTGTGTTAGCTTTAAGAAGTATTAGTTATATGTTTTGATTTTAATTTGATTTTCTTGGAAACAATTACCTCAGTTTCCAGAAGCAAATAATGCACAGATTCACTGCAGTATTTTGTCATTGAAGTTCATCTGCAGTTGAATTTTAGTTTTCTCTCCTCCCTTTTCTTTCATCTGAAATTGTTCTTCCTCCTTGTTATCTTTCTCTTACACTTTTTCTGTGTTTCATAATTTTCCAGTATAAATGGAAAGAAGTCTAAATTTAAAGTATGTTTGATGACTTTTTCTTTCATTGTTTCCCTTCATTCTTCTAGTTACTTTTACTTCTTCCTTTTTTTTCTCTTTTCTCTTTTTACTTTTTCTTTCTCAGTCTCTTCTTTGTTTATTGAGTTTCCCTCTCTAAACCCATTCTCCTTCTTCCCCCTTTCCTGCTTTGCACGCCTTTGAAGTTGCTCTTGCTCCTATTCTCTCTCTCTTTCATCATCAACTCTCTCCTCTTACGCACATACAATCTCTGTTCTCTTCCTTCATTCAAAATTTATTTTCTGGAATTCAACCACCTCTGAAGATTTGTGTAAAACCATGAAGAAGTCAAACAAAGTCTTCATTTCCACTCATAGATTTGGATAAGGCTTTATGTCTCTCAGAAAATTCTTGCCTACAAAGGACTCAGTAATTTGTTTAAAGTCAAGAGTAGAGAGCATTCAGACTGCAATTTAAGCAGCTAGGCATATCATGATGTGACGTGTGCTTTTCATGCCCATTCTTCCTGTGTTTTCTTATGTTTAAGAGTTCTCTTGACAGCTCATGGTTTGTTCCTGGTCTTAGAAGAGCGTTGTCTTGTAGAACAGAAGATTTAAAGGTAGAAATTGCATAGATTTGAAAATGCAAATAAGAAATTTCATTAATATTTCAGTCTCAAAAGGCTTATAGTTTCATTCAAGCCGTGAAAACAGTGCCCGAGGTATGACAAGTCTGAAACTGGTGCAGTTTGCTGTGGGTCCAGACTAAACACCTCATTTTCAGGGATTTTTTTGGGACATGCTTGCACAGATTATGCCAAAAACCTGTGTTTCAATTAGACCTTCTTACATTTTTCTCTGGACAGCTGCTCTAGACAAAATCCACAAAATCAGTATGTCGTGTAGCCAGGAAAGTATCTTAAAAGAAATTATGGAATAAAAGTTACGTGATAAAATCATGGAGTCCCAAAATCTGTTTGGTGAGGTATCTTTTATGCAGTATTGTGAAGGCTGACTTTCAAAGTGATGAGGCCATCACGAGAAAAACCAAACTGCCAATTTGGATATGAAATTTTGAGCAGAAAAGTAGAGAACAAACATTTTGGACAGTACTCCTCTCTAAAAAATTAAAATTTCATTGGTATTGTGTTTATGTCTACTCTTCAAATTATGAACAAAAATGTCTACTGCTATCAGCTGTGAATCTGTAATGTAAGAAAATCTGCATAAGTAACACTAGTAAGATGATCATGTTATTTTACTGTGAAAAAAAATTAAACAGGTATGAGGCAGCAGATGTTTTTAGTCACTCTTACAAGTGTTTGAAATTGGTTACCTATTACCTATTCTATATTGTATTATTATTCCCAGTACATCCCATCCTTTCCTCTGTTCCCCAGAGAGAGCAACTGAAGAAAAAAGATTTGTTTTGTTAGATGGATGATATACAGACCCAGCTAAAGCTTTTGCTGCCATGTTAAGGAGTTAATCAAACCGTTGTTTGCAATATATTCTCCTTATAACATAATTGCTATGTGACTGTTGATTTGAGTTTTAATTGCCTGATAAATTGAGTATAAAATGATATGGTAAGAGAAGAAATAAGAGAAAAAGAGGATGGTGCTCTGTCAATTGTTTGTAAAAGCATTTTCTCCTTATGAGCAGGAAATATTTTTATAAATTTGAGCAGATAGTCTCTGCAGTTCTAGATGGCACAAAGTTGGAAAGCCAAAAGGGGGAAATCTGTGCTTTTTTATTCTTTCATAGCTTTTCTCAGTGCTAGTTGTTTCAGCTCTTTTTATGGAAACTTTTAGAAAGCAATGGTTGCTGGTTATGTCATCACTATGGCCTTGTCATTTTTATTAGTAACCTTCTGTAAGAAGTACATTTTCTTCTGGTTTTATTAAGAACTTGTTTTCAGTGATTTGAAGTAAAATACAATGCTGGTTGGGGTTTTTATACATACTGCCTATACAAAGGTTTGTCTGGAAACTCAGTCATTTTTGAGACATGATATTTGAGATAAGAAGTATATCCGACACTTCAAAGGTCCCAGGATCTGCCACATGCTTTACGTTTGTTTAATTCTCTGTGTATTATAAACTTGCACATTTTATTATTATATCTAAAACCAGAAGATTTTTTCATTTTATGCTGTTTGGAATTTCCTGCTTGCTTGTATTTTTTACCATGGGGCTGGGGAACTTGATTTTGTTTTACTTTGATTATGTTGAGATCTCTCTAAACTGCCTCCATCTGTTAAAGCAAATCTATCGTTAGGAAGCCGGTTAGCTGAGTCAGTTGAGAGTGGCTTTACCATGCCAAGGTCGCGGTTCGATTCCCGTTCAGTCCCCATGTGTTGCCTGATATAGTCGAGAGGTGGCGTCCCTGGCAGCAGGGAGGCTGGATTGTATGATCTCTAAAGTCCCTTCCAGCCTAGGCCATTCTATGATTCTATGATTTATTTAGTGATATATACATCTTTTTCATGTGTACAGAAATGCAGTAGATAGGCATAAGCTTGAAAGAACTGAATGCTTTACTCTATGCTAGAAAAAATGGAGACATGTATGTGTACTGTTATATTATTTTCAGAAAAGGACACAAAAAACATATCCAGGCTTGTCTCCATGATATCCTCTTATTAATTTTCTAGAGCATAAAAGACCTTCTCCACCTTTATTTTGAGAGTGGGAAAGATAGATAAAAGGAAAGAGATTCAGATTTCGTATTTTGAAGATGGAAGACAGAGCTGGAAGATCATTTTCTTTGATGATGCATCCTCTTTTCCTTAAGATCTGTCGCATAAACGTCATGACTCCAGTCTGTTTCCATAATTTGGGTAAAAGATTCAAAAGAATGGAACAACTTCTGTGATTCTTCATTGTGAATACGAAAGTGCTATGTTGTTCTTTATCAGCTGGTTGTGAGGGAGAGAAGGTGAAGAGCTTACAATTGTTGTGGTTTGAGCTGGTTGTCTGGGCCAACCACAAAGAACTATGTGGCCACTTGCTCACTCCTCCCTCCACTTCCATCCCTTTTGGGGTGGGGAGGGAGGCAATTCAACTAAAAAGGCTCAAAAATTGACATTAGGACACTGAAGGTTTTTTCACCACTTAGGGTCATGGGCAAAAAAAACGCAGACTTGAGGAGAAAGCATAAATTTTAATTTACCACCACCAGTTATTGACTATATCAGAGTAAGGTAGAGGAATACAACTTGATCTCAAATAAATTTCCTCCACTCCACCCCTCCCATCTTCCTGGCTACCTCCTTAGCCCCCATCACTGCGAGGCAGGTCGGGGGTGGGCTATGTAGTCAGTCTGGCAATCCTTCCTTCTAGAGAAAAGAGAGCTTCTCGCAGTCTTCTCCTGTTTCCACGTGGTGTCCATCTCACAGGAGGCAACTCTTATGTGAGTTTGACCCACAAGCATGGGATTCCCCTTGGAGTTATGGGTCATTTCAGGCATGACCTCCACTCCTGCATGGTCTCTCTCCTCCCTGCCATGTAGTCCTCCATGTATCACCACATCTGGGACATGCTTGCGACCATCAGTCTCCTCAATTTGCAAGCAATCATCTCTCTGCAACTTCGCTAGTCACGGGACTCCAGGAAAACACTCTGTTCCAAGATCTTTCCCCTGCTATCCTCACTGATTCCATTCCTTTCCTCTCCTCTCATCTCCCTCTCCTCCTAACAGAAAAACTCTCCAATAAAGGACACAAAGAAATAATGAGAAAGATAAAAAAAAAAAAGGAAGTGGCCCAATGGGTTCCCCTCTTAAATACATTGATTATAGAGGTGCTGTTTGGCCTGATCTTGGCCAGAGGTGAGTCTAACTTTTAGCTGGAGCTGGAGGAGGCTCTAGAAGTTTCACAAGGAACTACCCCCATAGGCCTCCCCTGCTACCAAAAATCTTCACCACACTCAAACCCATGACAAAGATTTACCTGAAAAATGTGATTTGTCTCATTCTTCACAGGGTGATACAGATAATCCAGTCACCTCAAAGCATATTAGCAATTCAGAACTTTATTTGTTGCAGTACTAATCTATCCAGTTTATCAGCAGACCTCGTTAATGTTTGCTTTTTGACTCCTTTCAAAGAGTAAAGCTAGAAGCTTTACCAACAACTGTTCAGAGAAGCATCAGAATAAAAGAAAGTTTCGGTATTTCCATATGCACCTTGGGAATTCAGTTAAGGTTCACAGTGCCAGAAACTATGGAAAATCAGACCAGCTCATCTAGAAGATATAGTTTAACTCCTAGAAGAAAGCACAAGCTTTCCCAATTAGCTTAGTACATGTCGCAGTACATATTGATTTTGACTACCTGGATAAATCCTCTTAGGCTTTCTCAGAGGTCGAAAATTGACTGAATGTGTGGGCTTTTACCACCTTTTGTACTTCATCACCCAAACCTTGATAGGAAGCAAATGAAACAGATGTAAAGGTGTTTCATTTATTGATGTCTCTCTCTTGCCAAGTTTTACACTAAATAGTACCACTGTTTGTACCTCTGATCAGTAAATTCTAAAATTATACTAAAAATTCCTTATGAACAGAGCTTCTACTTTACAGCACTACTGTTAAAATGCAATAAACAATCATGACAACTAGTCACTACAGGACATTTAATTTGAAATAGGCTTCCTATATTTTTACATATTATGAAGACAGAATGTACAATGCCACACAGATTAACAACAGAAGAACACAGCAGAAATATTATGTTTTAGTTTGCTTACTTTCTGACAGTACAGCAATTTTTAGTTTAAAACAGCATTTCTTCCTTATCCATTGGTCTCTACAAGCTCACACAGGACTGTGATACTGTTCCCCATTATTTTTCCCTTAGGGAACATAATCTCTGAAAGCAAGATATGCAGTTGCTATTGAATACGATTGATTGGAAAATAAAATAACAATCACATATCTCCAGACTCGAAGGGTTACAAGAACTTAAAGATGTTACCTGGAGTGGCCCAGCTTATCAGAACTGTGGAACTGTTGACAAGTGTCTCTGTAAAAGGGGCTTTTCTGTTCGGACACGTGCATCTGTATAAGTCTCTACAAGAAGCACAAACAAAGAAGAACAAGCAACCCAGTAGTCTTTCAGGATTCTCCAGGCACCTCAGCTGCACACACCACTTCTGTTCCTTGCTCAGACATCATCTATTTCCAAGGAAACTGGTGAGGAAAGGTATATCCGTCTTCTAAAGGGTTCTCTTTAAGCCCTAGTAAATCTCTGTATGTCTCAGGTCTTGCCAAATAGCGACAGGTCAAGCAGAAACACTGACTAGAGATGAGCCCTGAAATTTCGCATCCTATGCCTAAAAAAGGCCAAAACATTTTCTTCACTCCAGTCAGCAGATAGCAGGGGTTGGAGAACACATAGTCAGGCGAGGTATAGGCCACCCTTCCCACTTCAGAGGTATTGCTTGGGAATACTTAGCTGTGTTTAGTGTGAGAGATTACACCTTTTGTACAGGGGACAACTGTCAGCTATATCTTTTCTCACCCAAAGAGGTACAACATGATAGACTCTCTAAGAGGACTGCCTTCCCCGTGTAAATTATGCAAAGTCTGCAGACATCTCTGCAGAGATTTGTGACAGGAGTCGCAGTTGCTGCTGCTGTGTATCACAGTGAGACTTGCTGTGTGTCATTTACTGCATGTCTTTTACTGCCAGGAAGGAGTAAGGACCATATGCCTCAGAATCAAGGAAGGACATAAGTCGTCCACCACTAGCCAGCAGGGTCATTCCCTTCCATGTCATCAGGGTTCCTGTAAATTCAAGTTCCACAGCAGAGACTGTGGATCCATGTGAAGGTGAACTTCACTCTAAGTGCATCTCCTTAAAGACCAGTTTCCTCTGCCACTCTGTGGAGGCACTGCCTCCAGGGAGCCATTGTAATTTATACAAACAGCTAATCACTGTTAATTATACATGTATATTTTAATAAGTTTCTGCTAAAATATTTCAAATGCTTCCATTCTGGGTTTTGAAAATGCAAACATGTTTGATAACTTGTAAAATTATGATGGAGGCATGCATGGACTGTCATGTGTTTCCCATTAAAAATGAGGATATTTTGGACAGATGCAATATGGCAGATTATATTAAGATAATTAATTTATATTCATTCACTTTTTTCCACTTCTCAGCATGACCTCTGTTTCATGCGTAACAGAACAATCAAAAATGGATTAGTTTATGGACTGGAAACACTCAGACTTTTAATTTCTATGGAAAACTTATCTAGCCTATGTTGTTGTGTATGTTGATTGATCGAAAGCATGATAATTTCTTTTATTTGAGTCAAACAGTCTGACTCAAAAATTTCAGTGCAGTTACAAGGTTTTTGCTGTTTCCACAGCTTTCTGAGCCACTGCTTCTTTTTTTTTCCACTTTTTTTCTTTACATAAGTAAAATTTTTTCCAGGATGCAACAGCTGGCACTTACTGGCTGAAGAAATGAACAGGAAGACAGTGTGTTCATAGGATTAAAGAACAAGCTGAGAAGGAAAATTTATGCAGAATTTTGTAAGCTTAGTGAGTCAGAAAATAGATTGGGGTGCAAAGAAAAAATAATGTGTCAGTCAAAGCTAAGCATACAGACATAATCTTCCACAACACAAGAACAGTCATGTGCTGTCACAGCTTTTGTGATTTCAACAGTTACTTCTGAGTTTGGGTAGAACAGTAGACAGATGTTTTCTAGAGATCATACTCTTAAGTGACTATAGATTTGTCTTAAACTCTGGCAAAAGCAAGAACAAAGCTGCCTTGGAAGATGTAGAAGATGGTAGAATGGCTTTAAAGAAGGATTCTAAGGAGGGGAAGGGCTTTGCAGCTGAACACTCCCTTGTGTAAACTAATTTGCTTTAACTTTATAATTTCAACTCAATACATTTGGGTTTTTGTATCATAGTGTAGGTCAATGCTTTGTACTCAATACTAAGAAATGAAAGCAAGAAACACATGCTAGTATTGTACTGTAATAGTCTTTATAAAATCGGCACACTTCAACTGCTTTTCAAGCCCTCTTGTGTGGGTATTTTTGCTGAATAACTTCTGCCGGTCTCTTTTCTCTGTTTGATTTATAAGCAAGGAGCTACTGCCTGAAATTACTGTGAATGACAAGATTTTACAAGCAAGATTATACTATGAAGTATTATTGGCAATACTGTGCAAATTGCCAGAAAGGCATTCGACTGCAATTTAACTAGCACCTAAGAAAGAATGTCTTTTACATATGTGACACACAGCAATTAAAGAACCTATTCATTTGCATCCAAAATATCTATTTCATTATTTTACTTGAAGCATATTCTTAGTTGCTTTTGAGATAATGGTACTCAAATTTCATAACATTAAAGAAGAACAGTCTGAAAGAATCCATTTTAAAGGTAAAGGGGCAATGATTGTCTGTCTTTGCTAGTCTGAAGTACACACGGGACTATCAGTTGACTTCAGTTTTATCCCCTCAGCAACAATTTGATAGGTTCTATTGAATAGGTGATCAAGATTTGTATTTTATAGAACACAGTCTTTTAATAGTACCATTGTTATTAAGTCAGGTAGTTTATGGATAATTTTATGGCTTAGAGCTTGTGTGCACAAAGAGTAAGCACAGTGACTTCACTGTTACATCGTGGATAAGAAATAATAGATCATCCAATTTTCCAAGACATGTTTCTCCTATCTCTTAACAGCACACTTCTGTCAACATATTTAGATATTCACAGCAGGTTAATATGGGCCGTTTTCACCTGGCAACAACTTCAGCTCTTAGCAACAGTATATGTGTATTCAGACCACTAGTAACACTGAGCCAAAATGGAAGATCAGACTACAGAAATCTCTGTATGATGCATGTCAGGAATTTTCACGTATAATTTCTCCTTGGCAACGGTGTCATTTCATCCCATAGCAACTCTGAATATAAACTCAGCTTTTTTTTCCTGTTCAGAATTGCCTCTTGGGAACAACTGAGAGGATTCCCTTGTTAAGTTTAATGAAATTCAGTGTTTCACTTATTCTTAGTATAAGATAAATGACAGAATGCAACATTGCATAGTAGAGTTCTAGACCTATGCAGTGTGTCATGGCTTCAGAGTTAAGAAAATTAAAATGGCAAATCTGTATTTTAGTGTTACTCTTCTACTTCTTTATATATACTTGTACACAACCACTATTTCACAGATTTGTATTAGTATCATATGATGCAGAGAAATCATTGCTTTCACCCATCAAACTTCTTGCATCCTGCCTGGGAAAGCTTTTATAGCATTTGGTAACAAAGGCCTACATGTTCTTCAGCTGGAACCTGAGAGAACACATCCTGTCCCTGAATGGAGTAGTAAGTCTCCATCACTATTTTGCTGCCATTCACGTGTATCCCATCTACTTATGCATTGGTACAGAAGTATCAGCTAAAACTGTACAGTAAGTCTCTTATGATAAACATCCCCTCTGATTGTGGTTAGACTTCCAAAACATTTCTGTAGCACAGTGGATTCATATCTTGTGGTGACTATTGAGCAGTGGTAATATATCATATAATTTTAATTTTCTAATACATTGTGTGTTAGCATATTGTGTAATTTACATTTTCACTATATTGAAATTATTAAAGTTGCCTTTTTCTGTTTAAAGAACTTTCTGGACTCTGTATTTGAATATTTAATGAAATATGATCCCACACTGCATTCTCAAGAGAAAGTAATTGGCATTTTGTTAAAACATATTTGGGTTTACCGTAGAATTCAAACAGGAAAAGTAAACAAGGAAATGAAAAGCAATGTGAATGATCATAGAGCTTGTTAGTCCCATTTTTGTCTTCTGGCTGTTATATCCATTGCAAGAGCACACCATATATATGGAGATAAAGGGATACAGTTAATGACCTGCACAGGATATGAACTTCGACCTTTTTTCAATTTTCATTGCTCAATTTTGCTTACACAGCCTTGGTAGTCTTCATATGAGTTTTTCAAACAACAAAATAATTTTACCCACTCTGAGTACATGTGTTTTTAAGAAAGCAAAATACTGTGTCACTGCTAAATGACTTAAAATAAACAAGAAATCTGACCCCAAAACACAGTAACTTTTCAGGGTGTTTTGTAATCCAGTCTTTCATTCTGCAACTTCAGACTTTCCAGCACACTAAATAATATTACTCCTTTTACTTCACCGTGCAGCACTGATCTGTTTCCAAATCTTATCTGTAAATTATTTTCTTTTGCACACTGTACACACTGAAACAGTATCCTTTTCTGCATATGCAGTCATTTCTACATATCCTTTCTGCATCATCAACCAAACACAGAGGGCGTTGCGTGTTGTTATCATGTGCATGATTTAAAATGTCTCCATTTCCCGCAGTCATTTCCACATAACTAGACTCAATTTCAACTTATTAAAAATAAAGTCCTCCTGACCATAAAATATCCTCATAGCAGCAATAAGCTACAGCTTATTGGAAAAAAAATGTCAAATTCTCTCTTAATTAAAAGTAGCGTATTTGTTTGAATAAGAAAATGTATGACAAAATGTGGTGAAATAAATGATTTGTTATCCATATTATTATACTTCAGTCATGCACATTCTTTTTTTGTGCTATCCTTTTTAAGGTACAGAAATTTTGTTAGAGTATAAGATGAGAATGCGATTTCTTGTAGGCCGGTTCTGTATGTATGTACAGTATTAATATATCTGGTTATGTCTTACGTTTATGTCACCATATGAAATCACATTTTTCAGATAAAAGAAGTATAATTTGTATATCAATCCATAAAACTAAACACATATATAAATATATTCTCAGATACAAAAAATCTGTAAATAGTCAGGACAATCCATCAATATATGGTCAAATCTGACCTCAGGAGCTCCTCACAAAGAAATAGAAGTCAGAGTTTAATGATATCTTACTACTATACAACCTGCTACTTCCTCTAGTCTTTCTGAAAGCAGTTCACATTTAGTTTAGCTTCAGAATACCAAACTATGCATTTTACATATCAACTTTTCAATGAGAATAAGGTAAAAGTTATCATGTAATCTTTTTTTTCTGGATATAAAAGCAGATTAAGACACAATTAAATGGTAGTTTATCAAAAGAAGTAGATAAAGCTTCAAGTGCTAAAAAATGGCAGAGGTGTTCTAGCACCAATTACAGAAATAAGTGAGATGCCACATTAAAAATTTATTCTGATTAATTTATCTTTGAAGAAAATATTAGAACAAATTTGTAATGGATGAGTGATTAGCTTACCACTTTGGGGAAAACAAGTGCAACGGGTTTAGGCTTTAATAATGGAAAAATTGGAAAGCTGCTATTTGGACAAAGATTTCTGGCAAGACAGTGAAATAGAAGCTATTTTAAAATTAATTTCTGGTGTTAATTAACAGCTTGATTCAAATCCCCCTTGAGGCCCAGGGAAATTTATCTATTGCATTCAGTAAATTTTGGAACCAATCCTACGATATCTTTACCACAACAGAAAAATGCTAAATATTGTAAATCAGATTATAAAAAATATTTAACGAGTTTGCAAAGGAAATATGAATGATTAAAATGCTGATATCATGAATATGGTGATGTCAGGTAGAAAATTAAATCAGGGTACAGGGATTTGCTTATCTGTATTTGCAGCAACAAATAATTTCCCAAATTATGAGAAGGTATTCAAAAATGGTTCTGAGATTTCTCTTGATAAATATCAGATTTGGGGAGGATCATCACATTTGTAATTAGTCAGACAGAATAACACCATAAGATGACACAGAAGTATATAAAACTTTTAGATGACTGGAACCCTAGAAATATTTTTAAATGGGAAACATGGATAATACATTTTTTTGGTGAAATGAATCAAAACAGTAACCTCTCATTAAGTGGAAAATTCTTGTCGTGTTCTACAAAAATCCAGAAACAACTGGTTACTGTAAAATAGTTACAGGTATTGTACTATAGTGTAATATACCCCAAGAGATTTGAGGTTTTGCTTGTCACTGATCAGACTGTGGCTAACATGGGCTAAACTAAATTTCCTGGAGTGGATACATTTTACCGCTGTGTGTTTGTTCTTGTTAATCACTTCACTGACTGAAGCTCATCCCTATACAGAGGACCTGTCCAATACCCGTGGCGAGAAATTAAAACTTGTTCCTGCAAACACTTAAGCATCTGCTTATTTTTGCATGGGTAAGGGTTCTTTTCAATTTTAGCAGGCTCACTGATGTGTGTAGACTTCATTGGTCATAAATGTTTCATAACATTTCTGAACATAACTATCGAGAAAGACTGTGTTCTAAATATGTAATGTATTTATATTGAACTGGTCCTCAATATAATGGTAAATTTGCATTAAGTAAACTATTTGTTCTGCAGAAATATAAAAACATCAGTTGCTTGATTCCATAGTTCATATATGTTATGAAAACTAAAAATAGAATCCTGCAGTCCTTACTTTTGACTCAGTCATATATCTATATGGCTGAAAAAAAGAGGATCAACATATAAAGTTGAAATACCATTGAAATTAGTGGAGTTGTAAGTGGTACAATGGAGGAATTTCGTGGCGGTTCTTCAGGCTTTTCCAATAATAAATATAATAAAAATAATAATAATTGACAGAAAATTGTCAAGTATCAACTTTTCTGTGTAAGATTGTCATTGAACTCCTGACAAAGAAAAGTGGGCTAGAAGGCCTAATGAAGAGAACAGATACCTTGATCCTCAAGACAGAATCTGTGGTTTGTTTCTTTTTTAAAAAAAAGAAAGAAGCTGAAAGTTTCTCCCACGGAGAGTGGGAAAAAAAGAAAAGATAAAAAACCTGAGCTGCTCCTGAGCCAAACAATTTTTTTTAAATGGTAGATGTTATGACTAGAGTGAGGGAGAGAACTATTGAAATATGAGATTAAGAGAGAGAGCAAAGACTTGATGAATGATAAAGAGAACACATTACATCATTTTTACAGGAAGATCTTCACATGACGTGAATATCCAAAGGGCAAATTCTGAACAAACCTCTTCAGCAGTGGAGGTCTCCAAGAAGAGTTGAACTAGTAGTTGAAACTATTCTAACATGCAGAAAACGAATTCTTCATTTATTTTAATTACATTTTAGCTCCCAAGTAAAATAAAGACTGTATCCACTGTTTGCCCATTAGATATTTTATTTATGCAATGATACACATATTTAATTTACTTTTCTAAAAACATTCCTTTCCACTGAACTATTTTTAAATACATTTATATTATTTATTTTATGTTATTTAGAAATACTTGTCCCAAATTGCCTTAGAGCTCAGTGACATTCCTTTGTTCACTATATTTAACACTCAGTTGGTCATTTCTATTGAATGCTTACTGAAGGAGCTAAATCATGTATAATTTATGTCTCTTACCCTGTCAGTAGAGCTTCACTTTGACTATTCACATGTCAAAAAAATACTTATTCATCTACTTTTTTCAAAATCTTCCCTTTAGATTAGGAGGTGGTAGATATTTTGGGGGTCAATTTTTTTATCTCTTTCATTGAATTTACTGATGAAAGAAACAGTAAAAACCTCCCTTTTTTATCTTTAAATGAGAACTACTATTTATTACACATTTTGCCAGAACATCTGGAAGCATGTGGCAAGAAGGCCAAAACTGAAATCAAGATCCATGTTAACATGTTTCCTGATCAAATAATATACAAAAAGAAAATTATTCAGATGTGGTGTTGACTTTTTAACTCTTATCTGTTGTATGAATTCACCATTTTATAATTCCTGAGAGAGTTTTTTTCTCTGGGAAGTGTCAATGCAATATTTCTATGAAAAGCAATTTTTATACATTCTCTCTTTGTGGATTTCATGAACCCCTTAATATCATTTCATTTTAAAAAAGAAGTGTAAGAGGATTGGCAAAATACATCATAACAAATGTTTAATAACAATTTAAAATATTGTTCCCTTAGATATTTTCAGAATTACAGTAAAAGTACTGTGGAGACATGAAACTGAATCCTCCTCAGGATCTATGAACCGGAGCTAGACCCCAGGCCAGATTTAAACGAACATGTAGTGAGGCTATTTTTTTGAGCCCTGGCCTAGCACAGAAGCTTTCATCAAAAATGAAACTTTAGCTGACAAGGGGGGGTGAGGACGGGTGGGAAGTATGTTGATGGTTGCAGTGTCTCCTCTTCGGCCCTGGGGCATCTGCTGCACAGAGAACAGATGCTTGGATTTGCTCCTCTTGATTATCTTCCTTCCATTTTTGCAGTCCCATAAACTGAATGAAAATTGGCTTGAGCCATATCTCCTCTGCTCATTCTTCTTTTTTGGCCAGCAGTGTGGGCAGACTATGGGTGAAGGCAGCATGGTGCACAAGGGATCTAGCTGCTGTTTTCCAGCTATGGGCAATGTTCCAGCACAAGGTCCAGCAGGATGAGGTGTGTCTATGCCAGCACATCCTCCACTCCTGTACAATTTGACAGTGAAAACAATCAGGGAAGACAGGAAGATCGGATTGCCCTGTGTTAGGCATAAACCTACAAATAACAGAGGCCTTCTGCAAGACTAAAATATCCAGTTCTCCATTTCACCATCCACTGACCAGGTTTCCATATCATGACTTTAAGTTTTAAATTTTAAATATAATAGTGTTGACTAGGGAAACTGGTAACTGATTGTTTGGGTTTTTGTTAGATGTATGAAGTAGAGGAGTTGTTCAACCAAAGAATTTGATTGCTACAAAGTTGTGTACAGCAACAGCATAATATTGTAACAGCTCTCCTCTCTATCCACGTTCTTTTAAGATTGACTAGGAAAACACTAGCAGCTTTGGAGAGGGGTATATCTCCTGCTGTGAAAAATATTATCAAGGAAAGATTACTAATAAGCATATGTCCTTGTCTGTGTTATTTACAAAACTGCCTAAAAATCCCTTACCTGTTTCCCTACCAAAAATTATGGAAAATGGTTCTGTAATTGTACTTGAATTGAATAAACAAAAGATACTGATTTTTAAACCTTCCCCTCCACTTTAGACCAAAAATTTAAACTGAAGACATTCCACCTCTACATCTTGAACTTGATGAATCCTCTATCACTATTAGATCCTTTGGAGGGAAATATATCTGCATAATAGAAAAGTGCAGTACCTTTTAATAGTAATAGCCACTTCAGACAGCATAGAAGTATTCTCTGTAAGATTTTTGACTGTATTAGCTGAGTATTTGACTGAGTTCTTTAGTCTACATCTATTCTTCCTTTTTCATTTTCTCAGTTCAGGATGGGAAATATTTATCTATTGCATGCAAAGAACAAGCACTGTATATGATGTGTTCTGAGAGTTCTCAAGTCTAGAAGAATATTTCTCTTACCACAGACTATGATATCGAAAGTTCATTTTGACCCACTGGTGGAGATTGAGTTTATGGTTCTATAAGTCATAATTTGCAGCTATTATTTTTTCTCTTGTATTATATGGATTTACTGACATCAATAGAAACTAGAGACAGTATTTGTCCTTTTAAATTGTATAGAATTCATTGTTAGATTGAATGCTTGATACATGGAACATGCTCTTCACTTGGATTCAGAATGAGAAATTAAAAATAAATTTGCTTATGATAGTTGTTAACTTGAATTCTCTAAAGGAATATTGTATTACATGTTTCACAAGGTTTTATTTTACCCCTTTCTCTTTTCTTAGGTGAGAAATTCGGTGGACAGCAGTAAAATCTACAAAGACTCAAAGTAAGATTTCACATGCACTCACTTTCTAAGTGTTCATTGTTATAGATTTTTGTAATGTTAGTTATTTTTTACTATGACTTCTTTTGCTTTGGGTTTTGTGTTATAAACTGCAAACTTCTTTCTCTTTGGCAAAATTTAGTATGTCACAGAAAGCACATCACTTTTGAAATTCCAAGAGGTTCTTCTAGTCGGGAAACAGAGCACAACGCTTGGGCTGCACAAAAAAAATTTTTTTATATGTCTTAAGGTGCAGGAGTGATATCATAGTTCAGATTTTGCAGTGTCGGAACAAAAGGATTCCTAAGGTGTGCTATAAATTAAATGGAGATTTAGGGAATTCATTGAATGAGTAACAGCAGTAACCACAAAAAATACTGAGCACTTATAGCTTCATGTGATACCTCAAACTAGCCTTTGTATAGTGAGTAATACTCATCTTTGAAGGCAAAGTAAGACTGCAAAGCAGTTCACTGATTCTTTTAAGAAAGTATTCTACAAGACATAGCTGCATTAAAAAAAATGCATTAAAACCTTAATATTCTTTATGTCTTCTTTATATAAGGTGATATGATGGTTGGGCACAGCTGACCTCTGTTTGTGATGAGTAAGGCAGGGTATTCATTTAGCTGCCTATGAAGTAGATCGGTCCCTAGTGATACAATATTTTATGCCTAGTAAAGCATCACAGCAAATTTGTGGTTATTTTGTATTTGTAAAGACAGTTTGGCAATTTATAATACATTCTATCTATTATATAATATGTGTATGACAGTGTAGAAGAAATTTGGGGGTCTTGATCACATCATGAAACACCTAGCGGACTCTTCAAGTTTCAAACATTAACTCTTGTGCTTAACACACTGATATCAGAATTGTAAAAAGTGGTAAAAAGAATATCACAGATTTTTCCAGAGTTACTATGCTGTTTAGAGAAGTAAGATTGCTGACTTCGTTGTGGAGAAAGAATACTAAGATGATCCAGTGAAAGCAAAATAAAATTGCCACATTAAATTCAGCATGCAGTAAATGGGAAGTGATGTTACCTGAGCAAAATAGTTCTCATAACACAAGCACTCACAATTTTAAGATGGTCAACTTTTATCAGAGTTAGATAGTTAGTATCAAATGTAAATACAGTAAATACCTTGGGCAAGATGAGAATCAGGACAAAAAGGGATAATCAAAATAATAAGAGTTTTTGTAGAAGTAATGACTATGTACATAACATCTTCAAATCTAGAAAAGTGATAAACTGAGGAAAAACAAGACAGGTTTATAAAATCATGTCTAGTGTGTAGGAAATAAAAGAAGGGAACAATCATATGTTTTTAATTCCAGCACAAAAATATAGTCCAAAAACTGAATATAACAAGTGCAAGGTTCAGAATAAATATAGCTTATAGGGGAGATGTGAATCGCCTTGCAAGAAGTTATAGGGCATTCAAAGTTTTCCATAGACTTAAGGGAAAGCCAGAAAAAAAAAATATGGAAAAAATACTATAAAGGTGGAAATACACTGATATTGTCTTTTACTTCAGAAAGTCCCTGAAGTGCAATTGTGTGGATTCATGCCCAGAGGCAGTATTACTGAATATTTGTGCTGTTCTTACACTTCCCAAAATTTCCATCATTAGCTATGCAATACCCCAGGGGAGCTATTGTGTAACAAAGATCTCTGGTCAATCTTGCCTTTATGGTACAGCTTATAGACTATGCTATCAGTCGGAAGGTAACAGTGTAATGTAGCTAGTGAGCTAAAGAAGTTACCAGATGGTCTCTTTTTAGTCTCCCTGTTTTGATGTAAATTTACAATTTAAGTCATTCTCAACCTTCTGCTAAATGGCAGTGGCAATACCAGAAGCGCGGAACAGGTTTGCTGTTAAGTATTGTGTTCCATCAAGATTCATCCTTGCTCAGTTATATTGTGTTGGGTATTCACAGTTAAATAAAACCTATGTTTTACACAGGCCTCAACAAAGAGCGCTATTCTAAATGGCAGGAGACCTAATGAAATGTCAGCATTTTCTTCTCGGGTATTCCTCACTGTGGTTTCTACACACTGTAAAACAGTGAGGAAACTGGTAGGAAGGAACAAATAGGAAGGAACACCAACCACACCAAGTAAGAAAGGTTGTTGTGACTCTAGGAGTAAAATGCTGGTCTATGAACATGAGAGAGAAAAGGATTAACCTAAGACATCCCTTTGTGAACAAAATTCAACTGATACTTAACTTCTGAGTAGAAAAATCGTTCTTTAGTGTCTTCTATTTAAAAGGTATGTAGCAATGGAGTTCATTTTATGGGGACAGTTTTTATTTGTTTTTCTGTAGAATGAAGTGAATATTGAAAATCAGTATGAAAACACTGCACAATATGGGAGAAGCTATTCTTCTCACAACGAGTAGTACCTCTCTTGCTTAACCACTAATACCTCTCTTGCTTTTTATTTTTATCTTCCACATTACCACTAGCTAGGTAAGTTTCTGTTCTTCTTGGCTTATATGTTGATAAGGGATTGATGAGTACACACATCATTCTACTCTTGGACAGGGGCTGTCCGAGAGCTCTTTTTATCTGCAAGAGGTGGTACTTAGTAGCATCAACCTTGATTAGTACAGGCATTATTTTAAAAATTCTCCTCTCTCTCTCTCTTTCTCTCTCTCTCTCTGTCTCATTACGTTTCAAGTCAGAAAGAAACAATAGATACAAACACTGGAAGATGGTGTCTAGAGCTAATTGACTAGCATATTTAAAGTGGGTTGTGGTTGCCTAGAAACATTTATAGCCTTTAACAGAAGCCTGATTATTAAATAGTCTGCAGGGCAATGTAGGACAATATGTTTTTACAAGAACAAGAATCACAGTGAAAGATGGTCTGTGGCTTAATATTAAAGGGAAACATATTTACAAATAACATTTTATTTTTTAAGCCTAATTAAACAACATTACTGAAGAAATTTTGAACAACGTTCATGCCAGTGCAGTAAACAGAAACTCTGTGTCATGACAACAGTGGACCAACTTCCTGTTTACTCCGTAGGACCCTCTCTTAATTCCAGCAGCAGTTATTACTTCTCTGTGGCTGATCTTGAGAGCTTGTAATTTACTTATTATGGTAAAGTGCATATTGTGTAGGAAGAAGATGATTATGGAGATCAAAGGACACTTAGATGTCTAAAGTGCAGCAGCCTTTGGTTATATAATAGCCTTAGGATAAAAAATCTTACAAGAGAAAGTTCTCAAAGTCTGAAATCTGTAGATGATAGCGTAAGCAGTATGTCCTCCATAGGTACTGATATTTCCAATACAGATGACTTATTCAAAGTGTCTAAAATAAATCTACTTTATAGCCAGCTGCATTTATATGTTGAAATCTCATTGTCTAATTACATATTTCAAAAAAAAGAAAATAACAGCTTTTCAGGGTTTTAGTCACTAACCACGTGACAGACGCTCTCTGTAACCCCCTCCTCATCCTCCCAATGGAGGGTAACAGGAGAACAGAGAGAGAGTTTAACAAAAGGGTTTTGAGGATCGAGGTGAAGGATAGAGACCACTTATGGTCACAGGAGAAAAAAACAAAGTAGACTTGAGAAGAAAACATCAGATAAATTTACCACCATCAGTTTAACTAACTTAACTAAATCAGAGCAGGGTACTGAGAGAAATAAATACAAGCAGGTCTTAAATATACCTGCCTTCCCTGCCTCTCCCTTCCTTCCAGCTACCTCCTGCCTGCCAGAGACAGAGCGGGGCAAATGACAGGGGGTGTGGTCTGTTCAACACATGTTCATGGCAATCCTTCCTCCTTGAGGAGATGACTCCTAGCAGTACTCTCTTGATGCCGCGTGGTGTCCATTTGGAGACAATCCTCCTCCTCCATGTGCGTCCTTCACACAAGAATGGGATCCACCTGTGAGCTCCAGTGCCCTCCGCTCCAGCACGGGTCTTCCTTGGAATCACAGTTTGCTTTGGGCACACGCTCTGCTCCTGCAAGTTCTCTCTTTTCTCTGGTACAGAGTCCTCCACAGGCCACATCCTAGATGTTCTGGTGATCACTGATCACCTTGGTTGGCAGGAACTCAGCCTGCTGTCTCACCATGGGCCTCTCGGGAATGCTCTGCTTCTATGTTCCTCCCCTTGGCCACTTATCCCTCATTCACCAATGGCATGGTTGCTCTTCTCTCACCTCCCTGTCATCTCCAAAACAAACAACACTCCAACACAGAAAAGCAGGACCAAGAGGCTCCCCCAACATGTTTCGCCTCTTAAATACACTGATGGCAGAAGCGCTGATTGGCCTGGCCTCAGCCACAGGCGGGTCTGACTTTTACCTCAGATCAGTGAGGCTTTGGAATTTTCACAATGGATCACCTCACAGTCCCTCTGCTACCAGAAAAGCCCACCAGACACAAACACATGACATACCTATGATGTTATTTAGTTTTTGATCTTCCATGATATAAATATTCAGTATTTTAAAGAATGTCTCTAATTTCTTCACAAAGCATTATTGAAATCTCAGGCAACTTAGACTCTCTGAGAAATGGGTTTCTATTTCCCTGCTACACATGAATCCATTCATACTTCCGATGCAGCAGTGAGGTCACTTAAAGCATTGAATCGTCATGAAAGACCCAGGTATTGTAAAAAATGACAGGTTTATAGTAATCTTTTTTCTTTTCTGTAGCCTAGCACAAAGCATCATGGAAAGGATAGGATGAGAAGAATTCTCCCATCTGGTTGTGATTTAGGTTTAGATTTAAGAGCTCAAGTTTTGTCAAGAAAAAATAGGAACTTTGGCCTGTACCTGAATTAGCAAACAGGGATAGTAATTTTAACAGTGACTTTTTAACTAGGTAAATTCTTCTACTATTTCTAATTACAAAAATTCTAAATGTTCAAGAGCAAATTAATAGTTGTTAATACCCACCACAAAAAAAAAAATAGGTAAAAGGACTTAGGTGAATATAAGCAATGTAAAGAAATAATAAATCAGAAGGTTCATTGTTAATTAAAACACACAGTATTAGGGTCTCAAAGTAAATGTAATCATAAAATTATTATTCTTCTAACCTTCTTAGTTATCTATCTTAAGATGATGTTATAAGTGATAAAAAATATTCAGTAGCTTATTGATCAAGATTAAACTCTGATTATTTCTTGAGTTAACGTTCTGTAGAAGTAGACAGCATTCTGAACCCAATGGACTTCTACTGCAAACTCCTCTCTACCAGCACTAACTGGGCTAAGCCTGCAATGAAAATGGGAAGAATATTTAGCCATAAAATGAGGGATGATAACTTCACACAAAACTCTGCCACAGGCATAAATTGCTGTCACATACATTAAAGAAATTGAACAGAACGCACCAACCAAAGTTCTTACTAACCTAATCTAATCTAATCTAATCTAATCTAACCTAATCTAATCTACTAGTATTTATTGCCATACTGTATCAAAAATATTCAGTAGAAAACTGTATTATTCAAGATTGTAGTCTTTAACAAATAAGACATAGTAACAGCATAAACAACAAAGTGAGGTGAATCTTGTTTCCTGTGGCTTGAATCCTCTATAATTTAATGGAAGGCCACTAAATGAAACTATTACTGGAAAATATATACTCGGGAGCTCTCTTCGGCAGAATTGCACTTAAAGTATGTTACACTTCTGGACAGTAGTAAAGGAAATGAACATGACTTCTTCAATCTCAATGAGTCATACGTGCTTTCTTGGAAAAGTTTAGGGGTTGCATAAGATAATTCACTGAGACATAAAATTTTCATAAAATATTTCAGAAAATAGAATCAGTTTTATTATTTGATGTTATTTACTTAGCATTTTCACATCAACAACTTCATTAACCAAGTTCATAGACGTAATTGCTAATTGCTATTAAAGAAGTTATTAGGATTCCAGGATAACAACACTGGGTTACCTGTCAGTTACCAAAGAAGAAAAAGTCTTCACATAGTTTATGTAATTTCATATAATGTGTTCCTTGAGTTGGAAGAGTTCGGTGTTGAGGTTTTTTTGCTTTATAAGGATGGCATATTCGAAGATGACCTTACAATTTGCGGAATGGTGAGTAATGACTATGCCCCACTGAGATAATTTTTTATTCCATTCTACTGAGCAGAGCAAATAATTTGTGCAACTTGGTGTTGCCTATAAACAGTTAGGAAAGCCAAGAAAGAATATCTTTCCAGTCCAGATGACAAGATTTGCAGGAGTATGCCCAAATTTCATTAAAACTTTAGTCTCTTCCTAACTATGAAAAAGTTTCTAAGTGGATTACCTTTACAAATAAAAACAGTACCAATATTTTTTAATAAAATAAGTTGCAGTTATGAACCTTAATCTTTTGGAGATATTCCTCCATTGTCCATAGTCTGAACAAATTTGACTACCTTAGAATGAATAGATAAAAACATTTCTTCAGTAAATACTATAATAAGGTCCTAATTTTAATAATATTTTAAAATAATACAGTAAATTTTAAACACCTTGAAGTATACAGTATTTTATTCCCTCTATCTTAAGCTAGATGGTTAAAAGAAACCCAACACTGAAAAACACTGTTAACTACACCACTGTCATACAGAAGTGTTTTTGTCTCTTCCCTTCAAATTCACAGGAGATTGTTTTATTGGCTGGAAACTGAGAAGGAAAAGAATTCTGACTGATTTCATAAAAAGGCATGAGTTGTTATTTATCATGTTAAAAATTGGTTGGAAAAGACCATTAAGCCAATTAAAATAGGAATACATCCACGAGAACAAATGACAAGTTGTGCTCTTTCCCATGTTATTGCCTAGCTCATTGGATTATACTGTCTGTATTACATGAACATTTACATAACTAAAATCTCTTCATGTCTAAGGTTACATAAAGGCACCAAGATCCAGTTTATTCAACCATTTCACCTCTTGGTACTCAGTTCTGAATATATGATCACACAACCAAGGAGGACATTGCACTCCCTATGCATGTTTAAGTTCATTGTAAACTCCTTCCATTTGCACAGAAGTAAGACTAAATTCCTGGTTGGATGAGAATTGCTATGGATTTCCTTCATGTGCGAACGTGTAACTTCTACTGCAGTGAATACCTAGATTTAAGTTCTACCATTTTTTTTAGCTGGATAAAAGCACTAAAGTAGACCTAGAGTACCGTAAATGGGTACCAGCTGAATATCTACTCTGTTTGAGGACTGTATCAGCCCTGACTGAACAATTGCAAGACAGAATCCAAAGGTTCCAGTGGCTCTGAATTAAACTGACATGCTACCTTTGTGTTTACAAAACTGGAAATTAACTGAAGCTGTGAATCTAAACATGTTTGGGACTCATTTCGTACCAGTTTTATTAAACCTATCATTAATACGCTATTTACTTTTTTGGATAAACTTATGGAGACCAAGAAAACAAATTATGGTCTAGACACCAGCAATTAATGTTGTGAGTCTTGTTCTCTTGCTGTGGGTACTGTGTATCTTAATAACATGTTTAAAGTTTTAGCTTATTGTTTCCCTTGGTTGGATGCTGCTATTTGACTATTTCTTTTTATCCTGCTGTAATCACAGATATTAGTTCCTCTGACTTCTCAGCAATCAGAACTATTATTATTAGACTGCTTAATAATATATTTTAGTGGTGATTTTACTATTTGTTCATGGAGAGATCTATTCTTTTTTCTTCTTTGTCCCAGTTTTGTGTGAAATTACATGTTCACTGGAGCAAGCTATCTGTGATCCAAGAGCAGTACATCATTAAATACTTCTTTATAAACATTAAACAGTGTCTGTTTGATGTAGGAGAGGGGAACTGTCAGCCCTGTAATATGAAAACAACTAACAAGAGAAGACTACTTACTCACTCTTTTTAAGTTTTTTTTTTATTTTCTCTGGATGAGAAGGTGTGGTAACCATTTAAGAAGAGGGCAGGAATTTATGTTTGGTCATGAAGAGTGTATTCAGAAGTGTGGTAAACATGAAAAGGTTAATAAGGTACTAGTATGAATCAGGTGAAATGTTTACAAAGAAGCAAGGAAGTATTCAAACCTTTAAAAATGCCTTACAGAGACTCCAGTTGGAGAGCTACAAAACTCTGAATGTGAGAAAAATTGTGTGAAGTGCTCTCATGGGACACCAATCAATTTCTACAGAAAAGGTTTCACTACTAGAATCTATCATTTGGCAATCCAATGTTCCACTTCTTATGAACCTCTACTCCTACACTCCATTCATAAACATGTTTTGGAGTATTTTACTGCAAACATACCCCTTTATTTGGCTTAAGATTTGTTATCCCATAGAGATGACATAACTCAGATAAATCAGCATTTCCCTCACACTGCAATTTCCTGACAATATTTTATGTCCTTTATGACACAGATATGTGAACTGGAAATGTAAATACAAGTGTGAAGGAGACTCTAACACAATTAGGAAAATGGAGGCCTTCACTCGTCAGTATAAGCTAAAAAGTAAAATAAGGGCTGAGAGGCTATGTAAATCTATTATAAATACACTGAATGAATGTACATTTTACAAATGTATCTAGGGGATCAATGGTAGGTAGGAGAAACTAATTTACAAACTATAATCCTGATATAAGATTAATCAGAGATAAACAGATCAAATTACAACAACCAAAAACTAGTAGGTGCTTGATTTAATGTTTATAGTTTTCTTTTTTTATTGTCAGATGTGTGATATCCTGAACAGCCACCCAGATAGTGATGGGGAGGAACCAACACAGTTTTAAGACAGATTTCAGTAAATATTTGAGTGATTGATTTGCAAAAGAGGGAAAATTCAGGTATCTGGTGTGAAACTTCAGGAACTGGGTTTGTTTGGCTTCCCAAGAGGGAAAAGAGAACACACATGATCATCTCATGTCTTGCATTAGTTCAGAAATAACTAGCAAGAGTTTTGACTCTCCATGCTGTGTTAATCTCATGCTTCTCGGTTTCACCACTTGGGAGGAGGGTTCAGAAGGATGCTGAACCTCTATCCCTCGTGTTGCACATCCTGGCTTTGAGGTTCAAGGGTATTAGCCTCTTAGCAAAGCAAAGAACAACCAAAGAAGCAGTGATTTCACAATGTCAGGATGGTTGTTTTCCTGGTGATGTTCAGAACAACCTCTTGTTGGTAAAGCTGGCTGACACTGGTCTATGAACCACAGGGAAAAGTGTGGCCCAGATTTAAGACACATGTATAGACAGATTTTTCTGGCATTGCCTATGTCTTCCTTTTCTTTTCTGCTATCTTCTTATTATTTACATACACACTATTTCAGAACACACACACATCCTTACTACTGAAAATCTGCATTGCTTCCTCTAATGGCAGTAACACTAATATTCTGCTTCTAATACACATAGACTTTTTTTTTAAGCTTGTTTCCTGTTAGTAACTTTAAAATCTAGGTTATGTATTAGTCATTTCGGAAATGATTAGGCATTCAGTTCATTATATATGACTCAAGTTACTTTGTTATAGGCTCTAACTCAGCAGGATTGTATCATTACCAGTCATATTGCTGTCTCTCAGTATGATTTTACATTTCAGCTGAAGATTTCCACTTGCAGGAAAGTGAATATCCATGAAAAAAAAAAAAACCAACAAAAAAACTCCAAATCAAATCAAAACTTAAATTCACAGTTATCGTTACAAGAAAGGCAATCATTCATTTGTGAACATACGTATAACCTACAATCCCTAAATAATCACAATATTAATACTAACAGAAAGAGAGTCATACAGGCTTAACATGGATATCATCCACAGAGAATCTGGATAAGTACATAAGGACCCTGATCTACAGTTGTGTCACACTATAAATTATTCATGTCCTCTTGTCATATGGAATGCTTCCTGTGCTCTGGCCTTCTATAATTACTTCTGCTAGTATGTCAGAAACACTTTCCTGCAGTTGAAAAAAAAAAAAAAGCTGTATTGTTTAAATCATTCATTAAAAGACTGATTAAAATATGTCTAAGAGCAATGCATATCTAATTTATAATTATACACATAAGTGATAAAGTCAGTGGATCAGATTTTTCTTTTTCTTTAATCTCAGGGGACACAATTCGAATCCAGCCTGGATTTTAAGTAGATTTTTGGTAAAATATCTTCCATAAAAGAAAAGTTTAATACTTACATATTTTCTCCCATATCTGGCATTCTTCTCAAAACATTTAGCAATACCGATTTTACATAATAGTTAACACAAACCTCCCTAATTATTAGCAAACATAATTTTGGCGCAAGGGTTTGAGATAAACAACATCTTCATTTTAAGGATTTCTTATGTTCACTGTCTCACCTTCATCACAAGTAATCCATGTCACATGCACACATTGCTTTAAAAGAGGATATCTAAGATGATGGTAAAAAGAGGCCTTGACCTTAGTTATAATAGCTCAACATTGGTTATCTTCCAGTGTCGGTATGGATGCCAATGTTTCTAATGATAAAACACAGCTCTTTCCTGAAAGGGTAATATCAGTCATCTTCAAACAAATGGGTAAATATTTCACTCTGAAACCAAAGAAAGAGGAAGGTGTGTTTACAGTGCCCAGTGTGTCACAGTGTCAGAGATGCCCGGACTAGCAGAAATGTCCACCAGGAAGTCCATGGGGCACGGTGCAAAGACATACGGGTGAACTTGCTTGGCTTTGGAAGCAGAATAACATGTTCATGCAGAATTGCCCCTGAGCTATTGAGCTCTGAAAAGTGCCAGGGCTTGTTAGCTTACAGATTGTGCCTTACTAGCAGAGGCATAGTACTTCTAGATAAGAGCTGGCTTCTGAGCAGCTCCCATGCTCCCTGATGCTGCTACGATCACATTAGGATGGGTGAAGTGGATGCAGGTGTCTCAGTTGCTACAGTGTGGGAAGTCTCATTCTTATAGGAGATAAGGTTGCTTGTGCTAGTGCTTAATAAATGCTATACCACAGCAGAAATGATATCTTAACATTGCATTAAAATGATTGTTGGTATGTGGTAGAGATACCAAATCAAATAAGCACTGAATTTGGAATAACCTTAAATGGTGTATAACTAATTTTGGGGTTATGAGTTTCTCCTACATGTCCAACCAGTTAAATAGCTTGTAGAACTAGATGGAGATTTAAAATTGAACAGCATCTGCATATTCATATACATGTGAATGATATCTCCTGCTTAAAAATGTATTTTAAAAATTATAATTTCATTTAAAAATCAAAAATTCTTTTCAGAATTAGTTTTTGTAATGTTTTTGTAATGTTTCAAATTTGGTAGCAATGTGTCTCAGAACTGAGCTGTAGAAAGTGATTTCATCTTCCAAACAAATTGTTTCTTTGAGTATTCAACACTAGCTACACTTTACTGCTTTACTATTTCAAAATATTTAACGGAATGTAAGAATTAAATGCATTTTGAAGATTAAATGTAAAAAAAAATTCCAGAATATTTTTCCTAAAGTAACATTTGTCAGAAATTCTGCTTCAAAGCACATTTTCAAAATAGTTACTCTTACCCAAGCAATGCATTGGAAAATATAGGAACATCTTCTATCTGAAAGTAGAAAACAAAGATATTACTGGAGTCTGTTGACTTGCAGAAGGGAAATTATCTGTCTTCTTCAAAAACTTTCTTGTGTTTCCCTAATAACATTTTAACTAAAAAATGTCTATATTTGGTAGAGTGTGCAGAAAAAAGTTTGTCTCCTTTTGTTTTCAAATTGGGATTGACATTTTTCTAAATTGATTTTATTCAAAAGAATAACTTCTTGCAGCAGATCTGTCTTGAGATGGGTGGCAAGAGGAGGAGAGATACAGTTTTCTAAGTTCTGTGTAATTCTTCATACAGCTGATAGAAACTACCAACTAGCTTTTCAATACTACTTTGTATGTGTAGACTATTCCAGTACTTACTCTTCTAATTACCTCTGTCAGGTTTGGAAAGCAGTAAGAATTTTGAAGTCTACATCTACTGCCTACCAAATGTGTGTATGTGTTCGTGTGTTTGTCCATATTGTGAGCTCTTTCCTCCCTTTGTACTGGGAATAGTTACAGATGCTTTTTGTTGTTGTTGTTGCTTCCTAATCTTTCCTGGTTCAAAATCAATGCTAAGGGGAAAGTGTGTTTTGTATTGGATACTCAGATTTCATTTCAGGTATGAACTTTAGCTCCACTCACTAGCTGGCCTTTAAAGGGCAAGATAAATACCTATAAGTGAAAAATGATGCATTTGTATTCTTTTAAAACAAACAGAATTACGTGTTCTTAAAATCAAAGGTCATCTCTCTAGCAGTGTTTCAGATTTTCTACTCTTGCTTGCATCAGAAATCAAGGAGATATTTTCCATTACTTACTTTTTCATTAGATCCAGTAATTTTCTGAGACTTTAAGTAGTTTATACATCATTAAGACCATATGAATTTTGTTCTTTAATTTTTCTGGGATTGTCAACGTGAAACGCAGCAGAAAGCATTTTATATCAACTTGAAACAAAGTTAATGCATGAGATATAGTGGGAGATGATGTTTTACGTAAACAACTCACCCACAAAAAAAATCCCAACAAAAAGCAACACACACAAAACCTCAACAAAACAAACAAAAAAACCCATAGAAAACAACAAAACCCCAGACCTTTAGTCTTATATAAATTCACCAAATTCAAATGAATCAGTAGTTATTGTAAGTAAGGGCTTATTCTTAGCAATCAGTCAGCCCCATATGCATGAAAACCTACCATGCCTTCCTACATCTGTTCACACATGCCCAGTGCACCCAGTACAACTGGAGCATGCTTTGCTGAAACAAAATGCAGGTAATGTGTCCCAAGTTTTGAAAGCCTTTCATTGTCTAAATAAATCAATGGAATAACCCCAACCATTTTGTAGTCAGTATTTACAGTTGGAGCTGCACTTACAGATCAAGGCAGAAGCTCTCTTTAAAAAGTAATAACTGTCATCACCAGACTCCTTTAATCTTGCTGGTCTTTTTCTTATGTAGATAGCTACATCTGACAAAATCTCACTGTCCTTGATAGAGAAGTTTTCATTACTTCTTAGCTCTATCCCTCCTTTTCTCACTGATTAAATGCCCAGAGGGAGTTTATCTGAACACTTCCAATCCAGATATCATTATATTAGAAACAATCTTGGAAAGGGATACATACTAGTTTTTATTTTAGCTAACTAAATTAGTAGATTTCTACCTTTAACACAGTGGGTTTAAGCTGTCCAGATCCAATTGCTCCTGTTCATGCCTGTTAAACACAGAGGCTTTGATTTATGTGTTCAAAAAGTCATGTCCCCACGTACAATATAGCTATTCCAGTCCAGGGCCTTCTCTTCAAAACTTCCATAAAGTGGAAACTACATGGAGAAGAGGAAAGAAGACAGAACAGAAGATATTACTGAAAAAAATGAAAGAAAAACTTCAACATTTCATTCCTTTTTGCTAACCTTTGGAAAGTAAAAGAGGATGTGCAACAGAGACTCTGAATATTTTATTTATTATCCCACTCCCCTAAACATTAAGACATATAGTAATAGTTAAAATATTTTGTCGGCAGATGGATTGTCTAGCAGCAACGTTGGTCCTGTATTTGTATCCATCAGTATGTACATTGTACACAGACAGTAGAATTTTTCAGAAGGAAGAGCAAAAGACAATTAAAAAACAATTATGAGACATATTTCTCTCAGTAACTGTCAGCCTTTATATTAAAACTGAGGTTTGTAGAAAACAATTTTCATGACGGTTTTGCCAATCCCAAATTACCTTTTTAATGAGGGAGGAAAGAAAGGGCAAGAATTACCTCCAGTATATTTGCTTAGCCTCCTGAATTTGCTATTTACAGATATATTACAATGTGAGAGTAAGGAGAGGTTAACGGTTCTTTTTTCTCCAGTAAATGCCATTAAAATAGATTTGAGGATAAACTATGCAGATTTAAAAGTAGAACAAAAATATATTCCTTTCCTGATGCTAATAACACTGCTATGAGGCTTTTTGCTCCACAAAGTTCCATTTAATTACAATAGAAAAGAAAATGCTGGAATAAACTGTTAATAAGAGGCATGCAAGTATATTTCCAACAACACTTGGAAATGTAGACATCATATATATTCTTTTTGATTATTATTATGCGAGGCAGATAAAGTTAAAAAACAGATCTGCAAAACCAAAATATTGCTTAATCTGAAATAACATTATTTCCTGTCATGAATGACTGCAAAAAAAAAAAAAAGTTTGTATCCTTTCATAATTTCTATCAGTACATGCAAATTATATGTAGAATAAAATTTCTTACTGAGTGTTGATTGTTGTCTTTAGTTTTACTCAGTCATTCTGAATGATATTGGCACGTTGGTAGGCAACTAGAAAGACTAAAATAAGGATTTGCTGGCCGAAGTCTGAGTGTCTGTGCTAGTGATAGTCTTTATAGGCATCCGCATAAAATCCATTCTGGTCTTTTTCTTCTCAAGTGATATTTTACAGTTAGTGGCATTCTGTGAATGAAAATCTCAGTATCTTCTCATCAGCTGTATTATTGTACTAAATAGAAGTGACCAAAAGATACAAGAGCATAGCTACAGCAAACATTGTAAAACGTGGGTTTGAATGAAGACCAGGAGACAAAACAGCACTCCAGGTAGAAAAGCTGATGTATTAGATGAGCTCTTAAAATCCATTTTCAATAACATAAATTCTTTATTCTGAAATTATGTATTTCTGGTATTTTATTCACAAGTTCCATAGTTGCTGGTCTGTCATTCCACTATAGAAAAGAGCAAGGAAGACAGAGCAGTGCTCCCTTCACACAGTAACTGTTTATGAAGGTGAACGCAGAGGCTGGTATATAAAAACACTTTATGGCAAGTGAGGTTTGCACTTGCCAACAATATTATTTTTGCTTCCATTTCAGGAACCTGCAGCCATCTAATAATCCTCTATAAATTGCTTCAGCTCCCTGAGAGCTCTCTCATTGCAGCTTTGATCTGTCAAGACAATTAGTGATCTGGGACCTGTTTCAAATCTTTGCTATATGTTTTCACCATGTGGTGGGTTGCTGTTAGCCCCTGAAACATCAAACTAGCACTCATTCTAATGTTCAACCAAACTGAATTAATTGTCCCACTTTACACTCCACAAAGCAGAATTTAATCTGAAGCAAGGTTTCTTCGGTTTTAGTTAGGCAAAAAATACTAATACCCATAAAATTACCAGAGAGGAATTTCTGTGATGCAATATTAATGAATAATAATGTGAATTCATTTGACACACTTTATTTAGTCATAAAACTCTTCAATAATATCCAAAGAACTGCACAACTATGCCCATGTTTTACATTAGATTTTTGTTGTTGTTGTTTTTCCAGGTGGTTTTAGGTGAATAGTTATACTCTTGGTCTTTGCTGATTTTACAAAATATCAGTTTCTGACTCATTTAAGTTCTCCCTTTCCAGGTCATGAATTAACTACTTATATACAGAAATTAAGGTTTAAGAAATGTAAGTGATGTTAGAGAAAGTTGCAAATTAACATGGTTTTATGAAGAGCTTGGAGGATTTTTACATTTATATAAAAAAACCTTCTGATCAAAATATTTCTGAGGTAACTTTTTTCCTAAAAAAATTTTCCAGAAAACATAGTAATTCTCTGTGTTTTAAGCAACCATCCCTTCATCTTTCATGCATACTTTGATAGCCGAGAATAAAAAGTTTATTCAATTCTCTATGGGAAAGGGGAGTTTAGTGAGTAGATCAGTCTTTTAGTAGAAATTGCTATAGGTTTATGAGCAAACTGACAGTTTGACAAGAAGCCTTCATAGAATTCTCTGTGTATAGCAAAAATTTATCATTTAAGAAAGGCCTATCAGATAAGAAACTGTCAAAAGTCAAATGCATCAATAAGTGAACGGTAGAGTAAGATTTTCTTATTTGCAAAGAGGATAACATGTGTCTTTATTCCCGCTTTCCCTCTTTTTGTTCAAATATCAAATATATTCTGAACAAATAACAGTACAGCGCATTGAAGAATGCCCTGCTCCTCTTTCTTTTTGTATGTCAAAAAATATTTGTAAAAGGGTACTTGAAAATTAATCCCCCCTGCCTCTGAGGTAATCTTAAGTGATTGCACCAGGACCTAACTTCCAAACCACTGCACAGCCTCCAGCACAGAGGATGAAGTATGTTGTGACTGTTTCATGTAGCTGGCTCTTGCATGCTGAAGGCCCCCCTCTTAATTGCTGCTCTAAAGAGTATGTAAAGCAATTAGTAATGAAGTAACAAACTAGTCTATCAATTAATTTTGTGGCATATATGTAATAATGAGTATAGCAGCTGGCAGACAGTGCAAATGGAACTAAAAATGAGAATATTTTAATTTTCTTATTTGAAGAACAAGACTTCAATAAAAAGGAATTCTTCTTTGCTTTAACACACACTTACACAGACACCTAAAAATGCAAACCCTACATCTCAATGCACACAGTTTTGAATCTGACATTGTTTCTTCTGTATGCATATTTACCCGAGCATTCTTCCTTTTGCATAATGAAAATATATCACCTATGTATTACCTATGAAATACATGAGGTGTTAGCTTGAATTTTAGCTGAGGATAGATATTTTACACATAAATATTTTCGTTCTGATTTGTAACATCTCTTCTCCATGATACCTTGCTAAAATATCTTTCTTTTCTTTTCTTTTTACGAAATGTAGCTTTGCAAAAAAAGTTTGAGGGCTGTGGTAAACTTATTGCTTATAGATCTTATTTACTATTGCAATCTTTATCTACTATAGCATAGAAGTAATTAAAAGCTGGCAAAATTCAACACAAAAAAATGAGTTCAAAATCACAATACCTGTTGAATAGAGTTGCTTAGAAATTTGCTTCTTAATGGTAAAAGTTTTAGTTTTAAGAAATATTTTGGTGCACTGAGACTCTGATAGAGATAAGGCCATTTTACAGGAAAAACTTGAGCAACATTTTAAAAACAACCAAAAAAACAAGTATTAAGTAGTTGATAAAATGGATTGAACATTCTTTCCTAATGCAAGATGAGTTGGATGACAATAGTCCATGAGACTTCTTCAATATGTTTTTCCCCTCTGGCAGTGCTGGACTATCAAAACAAGAACAGGTTTAAACAAGAGATTTGTATTTAATGAAGTAAGGCTATGGATCCATTATGGCTGATGGTGTGTTTAATTGCCTTTGTTAGTGAGAAATGCTGAATCATCTAAAGATAGAGCTGCTTCAGATAGATGATGTTCTGTTTGTCCAGGTGTCATAATGCAATATGCAGTCATAAAGAAAATATGGCCTGCTGACAATCAAGATAGTAAAAGGAGAATCATAGAATGAGTTTGGCTGGAAGGGACCTGAAAGATCATCTGGTTCCAACACCCTGTCATGAGGAGGGACACCATCCACTAGACTAGGTTGCTCAAAACCCCACGCAACCTGACCTTGAGCACTTCCAGGGAAGAGGCATTCACAGCTTCTCTGGACAACATATTTCAGTATCTCACCACCCTCACAGTAAAAAAAATCATTCCTATATCTAACCTAAATCTGCCCTCTTTCAGATGAAAAGCAATGCCCCAGTTGTCCCAGCTTTTTCAGGTAGATGTTTCAGCCCTCTGACCACTTTTGTGGCCCTCCCCTGGACCCTCTCTGACAGGTCTCTCTTGTACTGGGGGACACCAGAGTTGGATGCAGTACTAGAGGCTGAGTTTCACCAGAGCTGAACACCTGCCAGTATCACCAAGTCCACTTCTTAAAGGCTGCTTATCACCCAGTCTGCACTGACACTGTTGATTGCCCTCGCCCAGGTGCCGGACCTTGCACTTGACTTATTTGAGCTTTATCAGGTTTACATTTGTCCACTTATCAAAGCTGCCAAGGTCCCTCTGTATGGTATCTCTTCCTCTAGTGTATCACCTGCGCTGCTCAGCTTGGTGTCATCTGCAAACTTGCTCACGGTACATCCAGTCACAATGCGTGTGTCACTAATAAAGATACTGAGTGGTACTGGTCCCAGTAAAAACCCCTGACAGACACCATTTGTTACTGATTTCTGTTAGGACATTGAGGTGTTGACTGTAACTCTTTGGATGTAGATATATCAAAGCCCTTTACCAAGTCAAAGTAAATTGCATGAGTTACTTTTCCCTTATCCACCATCCTTATTCAATGCAGCCTCTTCACTGTAGGTCACCAAATCAATCAGATACGATATGCCCTTGGTGAAGCCATTTTGGCTATCTCTAATCACCTTTTGTCTTCCACATGCCTTGACATAAATTCACTACCTTACCAGGCCCAGAGGTAAGACTATCTAACTAGTAGTTTCAAGGGTCCTCCTTTTTACCATTTTTAAAAATGGGTTCAATAATCCTTCTTCTCTGATCCCTGGGGAGTTTGCCTGGCTGACATAAAGAAGTGTGGCATAGCAACTACATCTGCCAGCACTATCAGGACCCTGGAATGCATCTGGTTGAAACCCATGGAATTGTGCACTTTCAGGTTCCTCAGATAGTCTTCAAACTTGACCTTTTATGATGAGTAGAACCTCCTTCCTCCTGTTTCTGCCTTGAGTTGTTGAGTACTTCAGCCTTGTATACATAAGTTGTCTCCAGATTCCCTCTCTCATTTATTGTGGGGGTACAATTTCTTTTATCTTCCTTTCTGACCAACATATCTATAGAAGTCCTTATTATTCATATCCCTTGCCAAAGTGTCCTCCAACTGCATCTTAGCTCTCCTACACCTAGCCCTATGCTTCCAGGCAGTACTCCTACAGTCTTTTCAGGATGTATGTATCTGCTTCCACTGTCTGTGCATTTCCCTCTAGGGACTAGAGGGACTAAGGACTGGGAGGTCCTTACTCAGTTATGCCAATCTCCTGCTTTCCTTGTCTAATCTCTTGTGCTCTAGCAAAAAGGTCCTGAAAGTTCTGTTCTGCTTCTTTATACCTGAGGCCTATTTCCCAGGGGGTTCCACCCACTAGTTCTTTAAGAAAAGCTTGTAGCTGAAGGTATGCTTTCCTAAATTTTAGAGTCTTGACTGTACTTCTCACCTGGCTTATATCTCTTAATTCCACTGTTTAATATCCTATGAATTCCATCAGGGAATGATCACTGCATGACAGACCACCACTAGTCTTGACCTCTCCAGCAAGTTCCTCCGTATTGAGCAGTAACAGATCCAGTAAAGTATCTCCTCTGGTTGGGCTGTTTATCACCTGGATTAAGTATTTATGCTTGATGCTCTCCAAAAGTCTCCTAGAGTGCTTGCAAGTTGTTGTGCCCCTTCCACAGAAGACATCAGGGTAAATGCCTCTGAACAGCATGCTTCACATACACCCTCTCCTTAATCAGGTAGCCTTCATTAAGCATTCACCATAAGGCTTCTTTTGTTAGTTTGGCCTCTAATTTTGATCTGTAAGCTCTAGACCTGCGCATCACTGTTTTAAAGTGACAGCTGGTTTTTAGAGAGAGGACAACCACTCATCTTTTCTTCCTTGCTCCTCCTGAACATAGTGGGCCATCCCTTCACAACTGTCCTGCCTGAACAGTTTATAGCCATCAACTGCAGTGATCCAGTCATGTCACCCATCCCACAGGTTTCAGTGACAGCAATCAGATCATAGCATTCCAGCTGTAACAGTGGTGACCAGCTCTTCATGTCTGTTACCTATGCTGCATGTATTGGTGTAGGCACATTTCTGTTGGACTGTCATCTGTCTCACTTTTTTGACAGAACTTCTCTTCAGGGTTGCAGGGCACATTTGCTACTTCAGTAAGTGGGTTTATTCACATTGCTTCTTTTGAGTACACAATTGTCACAGCTTTGGACCCCAGTCCTGATGTTCATTAGTCTAAAGCACAATTAAGTCAATGAATTTGCCATAATAATAAAAAAAAATGTTCATTTAATACTGCATATCCTGTATATACTTAACTGGCAGAAAGGTTAAGTTATTAATGACAATTATCTGAAATTTTTCACAGTCTATTACTGGTAGCACCCATAAAACTACACAGATGATATTTCTTTCATGTTTCTTGATATTTAGAAGCATATTTTAAGGTATAGATAACTAAATGGATGACACTTTTAAGAAGTCGAAGACATCTCTATCTTTAGTGTACAAGTTCATTCTAAATTAAATGAACTAGTTTGTAAAGTAAACATTAAAAATGAAAGAGCAAAAAATAAAAAAAAAATCTATGTATGTACTTGGCTAAGCATGAGCTGAGAAATAGGTCAAATAAAAGACCTTAGTACTTCAACCCAAATCTTAAGGCACAGTTGTATTTTTCAGCTATCAACCTGATTCTGAAAATCCCTGGTGCCACCAACAGCATCTTGAGTTTTTTGAACATGGGGAGCTTTATGCTGCACAGGGTCTGCAGGGAACAAATGGAGTTCAACTGTCTCCAAGGGGGAAAAGGGTCCTTGCATATGAGCTGGCTGGGCTCATTGAGAGGGCTTTAAACTAGGTCCGAAGGGGTAAGGGGATAAAAATGGACCTTCCAAAGTTGAGCAAAAGGGTAGCAGGCCATTGTTGGGCAAGAAGTCATTAGCCCGGCTCAAGTGCATCTACACAAATGCACGAAGCATGGGCAACAAACAGGAGGAGCTGAAAGCCATTGTGAAGCGCGACTGCTATGATGTAGTCGCCATTGCGGAAACATGGTGGGATGACTCTCATGAGTGGAGTTCTTCAATGGATGGCTATAAGCTCTATAAGAGGAATAGGCAAGACAGAAAGGGCGGTGGCGTGGCTCTCTATGTTAGAGAGTGTTTTGAATGCATGGAAGTTAATAAGTGTGATGGACCAGTTGAATGTTTATGGGAAAAGTCAGGGAGGGCCAACAAGGTAGAGGTACTGCTGGGGGTCTGTTATAGACCACCCAACCAGGACAAAGAGGTTGATGAATTATTCTATGGGCAACTGGCAGAAGCTGCAAAATCGCAAGACCTTGCTCTTGTGGGAGATCTCAACTTCACAGAATCACCGAATCATCCAGGTTGGAAAAGACCATTGGGATCATCGAGTCCAACCATTAACACTGCTTGCAAATTCACCCCTAGGCCATATCACGCAACACGACATCCAAGCAATGCTTACACGCATCCAGGGATGGCGACTCAACCACCTCCCTGGGCAGCCTGTTCCAATATTCTACAACTCTTTCCATGAGGAACTTCTTCCTAGTGTCTAGTCTAAACCTACCTTGTTTAAGCTTGAAGCCATTCCCTCTAGTTCTGTCACTAATTACCCGAGAAAAGAGACAAGCACCAACCTCTCCACAGTGTCCTTTCAGGTAGTTGTAGAGAGTGATGAGGTCTCCCCTCAGC
>NW_009692910.1:0-216 GCF_000703405.1 Apaloderma vittatum | reverse complement strand
TGCCCCATTTATTGTAAGCCGAACCGGCGGGGAAAACTACCAGCCTGCCTAAATGGGGAGCTTCTGGCAGAACATAGGAGAAAGAGGAGAGTCTACCACCTTTGGAAGAAGGGGCAGGCTACTCAAGAAGAGTACAGGGATTTAGTTAGGTTATGTAGAAAGAACATTGCGGGGACTAAAGCTCGACTAGAACTCAGCCTGGCCACCGCTGCAAGA
>NW_009692909.1:9190-9736 GCF_000703405.1 Apaloderma vittatum | reverse complement strand
GGGGAAACGTGGCTGTATTTTTTAAATCCCGAGGTACGGTTGTGTTCCCGGCAGTGCAAGGCCAGGGAACCCTGGGAAAGACCTTTTAAAATCATCGCGTCCAAGCAGTAACTCAGCACTGCCAAATCCACCGCTAAACCGTGTCCCTGAGCATCGCATCCACCCGTCTTTTAAATACCTCCAGGGACAGCCTGCCCCAGGGCTTGACAACCCTTTTGGTGAAGAAATTTCTCTTAATATCGAGTCTAAACCTCCTCTGATGCAATCTGAGGCCATTTCCTCTTATCCTATTGCTTGTTGCTTGGAAGAGACTGACCCCTACCCCACTACAACCTCCTTTCAGGTGTTGTAGAGAGCAATAAAACCTCTGAGCATCCTTTTCTCCAGGCTGAGCAACCCTGGTTCCCTCTGCCTCTCCTCAGAACAGTTGTTCTCCAGACCCTTCGCCAGTTTTGTTGCTCTTCTTTGGACACACTCCAGCACCTCAGTGTCTCTCCTGTAGTGAGGGACCCAAAACTGAACACAGGATTTGAGGCGCGGCCTTAC
>NW_009692909.1:0-8977 GCF_000703405.1 Apaloderma vittatum | reverse complement strand
TTGCACTTGGCCTTGTTGAACCTCATCCAGTTGTGCTCCACCCATCTATCCAGGCTGTCCTGATCCCTCTGTAAAGCCTCCCTACCCTCCAGCACATCAGCACTCCAACGTAACTCCATGTCGTCTGCAAACCTGCCGAGGGTGCACTCGATCCCCTTGTCCAGATCGCAGACAAAGAACTGGCCAACACCACTTGTGTCCGACTGCCTTTCATGCTGCAGGAGTAGATAGCAGGGATTGGTGGACTTCATGCTGAAATTAAGTTTGTGATCCCAGAGTGACTGATGCCGTGTGTTTATTTGCATTAACTAAGATGCATGCGACAACAGAGGACAGACCCCACCTGTCTCCATGCCTGGCTTCCAGCATGGCTGGCATGATTACCAGGGGCCACTGCCTGTGTATCAGTGGGTTCACAGTGCATGTGCTGGCAATTAGGGCTCCTCACAGCAGAAGCAACTCAGAATGGTTTAGTGTCCTACATTACACCGTTTTCAGGCCAACCACGCCACCCTGGATTGTTGTCCTGCTTCCAGGTTTTGCCCCATTTATGGGTATAGTGCATGAGCTACACCTGCAGAAGAGGATACTGTGTAGCTGTATTCTTCCTCTTTGTGTGTGTTCAACACAGAGAAAGGTATTCCCCAAAGTTTCTAAAGAATTAGATAACATGCCTCGAGGCAAGTTTCTGTTCTTTCTAACAGCAAATAGTTTATTATCACACATTGCTTCTTTTGAGACTTACCTCTACACATATGTGCACTGTCATAATCAAAATACTACAAATTGTTATGTGGACTTCTTTTTCCAAATTAATAATAGTTTACTGTCGTTCAGTTTAAATGTATTCCTAATCAGTTTTAGATATACTAAAGTAGCCCTAGTTGGGCTGAACATAAAATGTGCATGTGGATTTTTGCACCAATCTTATTTACACTGATTAATAAAATAAAATGTCATATCTCAAATACTTTCTGTTTAATCTAGGCAATATGTAAGACACCATGATCCTTTTCAAACTATAAATGGAGTTATAAGGGCTTCATGGCTTGAACCAAAGAAGGACTGTCTGCAATTCTGCCATAGGAAAGCAATAGTTGCTCACTAGACAGAACAGGCTCATACTTGATGGAAGCAAAAGCTTACTAATTTTTCTTTCTCAAGAACTTTAAGAGGAAGTTTATCCAAGGAAATGCCTATTTTCTGTATTCGTCAGTGCCAAGAAGGATTTTTCTCCAGTAAAGAATAATCTACCTTTTAGAAAAGCTTTTGCATTATAGTATATCCATTTATCTACCACTGTTCCAATTTCCCTTTTCAGAAAGTTGGTATCCTCACTGCCTGTTTTCTATGTACTACTTTAGTCTTATTGACTTATTATGGAAAACTTACAGATATTATCATTTATTTTCATACCTCAGGCTGTTTCTGGGCATCTTTCCAGAGTCTGTATAAGTGCTTTTAGGAGAAAAGTATGATTTTGTTGCCTGTTATTACTACAGAATTTATCTTTAACTGTTTGTCAAAAGCTTAAACTGTCCCTGAGCATCAATGTGACTTTTCAAGGTAGTCTTTTTTTCCTGGCATTCTCTATGTTTGCAGTTCATCCACACAAGAGGAACACTGTATATTTTCCCTGTCCTGCACCATTGTTATGTACCATCACTCATTTTGTTTTATAGCTCCCAAAAGTGTGCCAAGTGATTTAGAGAAAAATTAGAAAGCTATGTCCTGAACCTGGCCTGAAGTATGAGCCTGCTATAAAATCTGAAATAAAATAAGTGTTGCTGGCTTTGTAATAGCAAGTCTGTCTTTTGTGGATGCACTGGCATTTGACAGAGGGAAAACAAGTGGGTAGAAATCGAAATGGCCTTTCTGCCTCAGCAACCTGTAAAGAGCAGGTTCTTCACCTGAACTGGATTCCCACTGTCTTCATTTATGTCAGTATCATAGGTCTGAATTATTATTTAGAGTTATCTATAGAAGGATAACTTATAAATGTTAATCTTATTTGCTTTTTAAAATGATTGATTAAACTGCATTAAACAGTCTATGTGTCTTCTTACTCAGCTGTTCAGTAGCCTTATTTAAAACTAGCTAAATTTTCTTTGAAAGTGAAAAGTATGTTTAAGCCTATTGATTGTTATGGTTTAAATATGAAATAAGTTACAGTTGCAGAAAGCACTCCATCTCAAAGAAAAGGGTATGTTCTTTATGGCTGGATTGTTAAGACCTTTTTATTTCTTATTTTGGGGAAATTTTGTTCTAATTTTATGTCTAGGAAAAGTAACTGCTCCATGTTTCTTTTTGAAAGCAACCTAAGTTTTCGAAGGCAAAATATATATGCCTTTCAGGATAAGACCAGGAATTGCCTGGATGGTGGAACAATCAAATATTCCGTGCATCACTCTGCTGCTGGAGGCTGTAGTCTCTTGTTTGGCACTTTTTTTTTTCATTCTGAAAACAAATGGCAGTTTCCTAAAGATACATTCATGCACTTTGTTTTTTGTGCTTTGTTGATTTGATTTTCTGAAAGGACTCACCTTTAATTGGTCACATAAGCAAAAACTTTTCATGAGCATGAATGAAATTTAAAGACAGAGGTTCCTATTGGTGAAATCTATTGAATTTTGGATATTCCAGCAGAACAGAAGAAGGAATCCCTTCTTCTATGTTTATGTCAGCACGCATTTCTAAAAGCACACATTTCTGCAAGACCAAAGGGCACACAGAACTGAAATGTGCAGTCTCCAAACAATGTTCCTACTTTTAACTGTCTCAGTTTGAGTTTGCTGTTTTCAAAGTGTACACTATGGCATATGCTGGAGGTTAGACTTCTATACTGCTTCCATTTCTGCACAATTTTGATTCTTTTTAAACAGTTGTCTCCATATTTTTGAGTCAACTATTTAAATGAAAATCTTTTAGCCTGTCCACTGCTGTCATGAACCTGTACAGAAAAGCTGTATATCCTTTAATTGTCAGTCTTTTCTGTAGGAACGGAAGATTCACTTAGTAACATTTTCTGGTCTTTTCCTGTGCAATGTTAATAATTTTTAGTTAGAAATTAAAGCCTTTGTTGGGGAAGAGTTATTTTGTTGTCCATATTTTTCCAATCCTTTTTTTCTGCTGTAAATTTGCCATAAAATGAGATCTGTCATCTCATTTTCAATAATTTGTTGGTGTTACAGTCACATTGAAATTCCATGGACATAACAATCCTTTTGTTGTGAATTGCCAACAAAGAGTCATCTCGTTTTGAAACTTTGATCTAAATAGACTGGACAGGTGGGAAGTGGGAAGGGATTTAGGTTGGGTACATCTCAACCTAAGAGAAAGAGATCTGCTTCCAAAGGACTGTGTACTCTTGTTCTACTGTCATCTTTGGATAGGTGTGGGAAGTAGGTGGCATAGATGATCTTGTGCATGTCCTTTTGCAAAAACTGAAGAGGAGCTTTGATAACTAGCTTAGAGTAGATACTTCAGTGTTAGGTGATTAAAGGGGATTCTCGCTTGGTGAAGATTACTCTAAGGGGTCATAGCAGGGATAAAAGTAAACCTTGAACTCCTGATTCGGATTCAGTATCAACAACTTGAAGCCATCTGGCCTGGGCGAGCTGGAGAAGTGGGCCTCTGTGAACCTCATGAGGTTCAACAAGGCCAAGTACAAGGTCCTACACCTGGGTAGGAGCAATCCTCTATATCAGTACAGGCTGGAGGATGATGTGATTTAGAGCAGCCATGTGGAAGAGAACTTGGGGGTAGCCCAGAAGACAAATTGTATCCTAGGCTGCATCAAAAGAAGTGTGGCCAGCAGGTCGAAAGACGTGATTCTTCCCCTCTGCTCTGCTCTGGTGAGTGTTGGAGATTAAAACAATTTACTTGTAGGATATTAGGATTAATTGTGGGGTCACTTAAAATTATGACGAATTGAAACTTCAGACAGAGCACTGGCACAGGCTGCCCAGAGAGGTTGTGAAGTCTCCTTTTCTGAAGCCAGTCAAAACTCACCTGGACATGTTCCTGTGTGACCTACTCTGCGTGCCCCTGCTCTGGCAGCGGGGTTGGACTAGATAATCTTCCGAGGTCTCTTCCAATCCCTGACATTCTGTGATTCTGTGATTCTGTGAACCTATAGGAAAGATGGAAGCAACCTTTTTAGTAAGGGCTGTTGTGACAGAACAACGGGTAATGGTTTGAAACAAAGAGAGGACGGATTTAGACCGAGTATAAGGAAGATATTTTTTACAATGAGAGTGGTGAAACACTGGAAGAGGTTGCTCAGAGAGGTGGTGGAGGCCCCATCCCTGGAGGCATTCAAGGTCAGGCTTGATGGGGCTCTGAGCAACCTCCTCTATGTCCCTGCTTGCTGCAGGGACATTGAACTAGATGACCTTTAAAGGTCTCTTCCAATCCAATGCATTCTATGATTCTACCTCTAAATATGCCCTCCACCTTCCCTATTCTTTTGTGTAAGCAGATATACATATACGTGCACTTTGTATACTATACATAAACACACACACTTTCTGTATATACCTGTATACAAGCTACTGTTGTTATTCTACTCTTGGGACTATTCTGCCAGTTTGTGTCGTGCTTTTCTAATGTATAACTGCTAGGCTGGAATGGACCCAAACTAATATTTGAACTTACATTTTTTTCAGGGGTGAAAGGCTAATACCATAATCCCACATAACCCCTAGACTAATCCTTTTTAACATGAAAAACAGAGCCAGAAGAAAATAATTTGTTTATATTGTTAAATGGAGCTGCCACTGTCCCTTGTTCATGTAGCATTCAGGTGCTGTTATCTGTGTCTTTCAGCTTGTTTTTGCAAGCAGCTGCTAGTTTTGTCACAGCCGGAAGACCAAGATGGGCTGAGGAGGGAACACTGCAGGGGCAGTCAGGAGGTTCTGAAGTCCTAGTGGTGACTGTCCCATGGATTTGCTGTAGCACTGGGGCTGACTAACTTAATTTCTTTGCCTTTTTTGTTGCATTAAAATGAGGCTGAGAAAACTCTGTTATGTACTTCTTGGGAGGAAATTGAGAGTTAGTTGATGATTTAAAATATATTTAATTTTACTGTGCAGCTTATTGTCTTTTGTTTAAGTTAATGCAAAGCTGTCATGGATTGCCAAAGCTACATAAACCCCAGCCTGCCAATACCAGCAGTAACAGGTGTAGAAGACTGTTTGCTTCACTTATGGTTGACCATAAATTCAACATGAGCTCAAATTCCATAACTAAGGAGTAACTGGGTTTGGTGAATCAAATTAGTTTCCAACTTAAATAATTATATATCTTTTTTTTATAAAGAAAAGAGTAAAGTTTTGTTCTTCATCAGAAGTTTCCATAAGTGTTGTCCCAAATGCAGTATGATCTGTGCTGTCCTGAACTCTGTCATGATGTCAAGGTATCAGCTGAGGTACGAGGTATGACCTGAGATGAGTTGTGTGACTGACACTATGTGCAGAAGACATTTACGATGATTGCCTTTTTCTCAAGAGGGTTGAAGTCTGGCCCCTTCTTTTCTAGCCAGCTCCTTATTTTCACAAAACCTCTGGAAGTATAATAACCTCAAAGCTTGATGCCATGACTCAAATTTGGAGGAATTTAACAAAAGTTTAAAAGTTGTTGGGGAGGGGCTAACAAAAGGACAGATGTGTTAATAGAAGGCCTGGTTATCTTACATCCAATTTTCATAGGAAATTTAGATTACTGTGAACTGGTACTTAGGGAGCTTCAATCTAGACTACCTGTATCCACTTAGTTCTTATACGCCAGCAAAATAAGGACTGGGACTGGAGATGGAACAGGATGGGCTCATGGGAATAAAAAGCAAGTCAAACTTTTTGTTACTTGGTTAGATACATCATTTTCTGATAACCACCATCACAGTGATCAAATAATGTGCTTAACTAGATTTCATTTTCCACTGTAACCTATGATTCAGAGGCAACAGCCTGGCCCTTAGTTTAATAACTAACAAGTGTAACAGTGAGTCAACAATGGTTGATGGTGTGGTGCCATTATTTGCAATTTAAGATGGATCATATCTCTCAGGATTGGGAGACAGAACAATAGATCATTGTGTAAATTAGAACTTTTTCTCTGAATTCACTGCCTGGCCTTAATAAAAAAAATTGACCCACTGAATTATCTGCCACCCCAGGCACACTCACCCTGTGGGGGTAATGCATTTACAGCCACGTATCTCTCTTTGGTGACAGTTAGCATAAAGTCTAAACATCACATCAGTTACTATAAATGTTTAAGAGTCAAACATTACTGTAGTACCTGAAGGAGTGTAATGTTCTTGTGAAGATTTGCATCCCAGGAGAGTTTCATGTATTAAAGTCTTTGAGATGAAATGTGGTTTTATGGATTTTAAATCATTCAGTCCACTAGAGTCGTCTTCTACTTAATATTGAAATTATACATCTAGTTTAGGATTTTAATATGTGAGTTTCAGAAAGGGTACAAAAGATTCTCCAACTACTTATTGATCTAGGTTGCAGTAATAATCATGCTTTTCTTTGGATGCTCCCCTAGCACAAAGGACAAAATCATATTAGAAGACAAAGTTATATTTACGGTAAATGTTAACTATTCAGGCATTGACTGGAATTGATTAACTGGACAAAATGCCTTGAGGTGTATTTGTTAAAGTGGTTCAGAATTGTTTTTTAACTCAGTATAACTATTAACACAAACAGTAAGAAATACTGCCGGACTTGGTGTTACTGATATGGAGGATATGAATGAAAGCAGAAAATCAGATGAAGAATTTAGGAATCAATTTGAAAGACACTGTTGTGGCACTATGTTTAAAGCTAGCATAAAGAAAAAATATCTGTATATGTAGCTGTATGAACTGAAGCTTTGCTAACAGTAGATGAGAGCTGCATGGGTTGCAGTGAAATGCTGTGTGACATAATGAAAGTTAGAATCATAGAATAGAATCATAGAATGTGTTGGACTGGAAGCGACCTTTAAAGGTCATCTAGTCCAACCTCCCTGCAGTGATCAGGGACATCTTTAACTAGAACAGGTTGCTCAGTGCCCCATCAAGTCTGACCTTGAACGCCTCCATGGATGGGACTTCCATCACCTCTCTGAGCAACCTGTTCCAGTGTTTCACCATCCTCATTGTAAAGACCTTCTTCCAAACATCTAATCTAAATTTACTCTGTTCTAGTTTAAAACCATTGCCCGTCATCCTGTTCCTACACACTGTTGTGAACTGTCCCTCTCCATCTTTCCTGTAGCCCCCTTCAAGTGCTGGAAGACCACTATGAGCCTTCTCTTCTCCAGAGTGAACAACTCCAACTGTTTCAGTCTGTCTTCATAGGAGAGGTGCTTCAGCACTTTGATCATTTCTGTGGCCTTCCTCTCGACGTGCTCCAACAGGTCCATGTCCTTCTTCTGTTGAGGGCGTAGAGCTGGAAACAGTACTCCAGGTGGAGTCTCACCAGAGCAGAGTAGCGGGGCAGAATCACCTTTCTCAGTCTTCTTGCCATGCTTCTTCTGATGCAGCCCAGGATGCAATTGGCCTTCTGGGCTGTGAGCATGCATTGTTAGCTCATATTCAGCTTTTCATCCACAAGTATCCCCAAGTCCTTTTTCATAGGAAAAGGAAGCGATGACAAAACTGTCCTTTTTTCTAGTTTTGAAATTTAATTTGTAAGTTTACTGAAAACAGGGTACTTGAAAAATACACTAATATAAAGGAGTACACAGGTTTAGAGTATAATAAAGGGGTAGGCAATTAGAACTATTAGACACTTAAAGTTTCACAGAAGGGAAGGAAAACTAAAAAGAATTCCAATTTTAAAAGTTAAGGTCCTTAAAGTAGCATAGAAATAGAATATAAAAAGTCTTTTTCAGTCAAGCATCTCACAGGAGCCAAATCAGGAAACCAGTAGGCCACTGAGATATGCAAATGGACAATAAGCAATTATTTTGGCAGGAGAAGCCCTCACTATTGGCATGGTCTAACCTCGCTTCACTTGTGGAACAAATCTGTCCACTGCAGATAATAAGTGACCATCCAAAACTATCATAGAGTAACACAAAACCAGTTGAATTCAGATTTCTCCAACCTTAATTTTGCTATTTGTCTGACGCCTTCTTGACTTGCAACCTATACCTAAATTTTTTTTGAATCTTTTAGGTTGTATCCTAGACTTTTTTATTTTAAGAAAGAGAACTGCAAATTGGATGATTGGTCATTGAAGATTTACTTACGTTTGTATGAGCTGTCACTGATAGTGAACATTTTATGTTTAAATATTCTCTCCAGCTCTCTTCCCTTCAGATTAATTAGATAATGAATAGTCATGATTAGTTGTCATTCTCTTTTTTTTTCATCAGCATTTAATCATTGTGAGGCTATTGAACTTCATAGCCTCTTGCTTTCAGCAGAAGACTGGAGATGCTTAGGAATCTGCATTTCCATTCTAGAGTCTGGAAAGGTTTTGTTTTTAGTACTCTGAACTTTTCAACCTATTTCTGCCATATTTCACAGAATCACAAAATGTCAGGGGTTGGAAGGGACCTCAAAAGATCATCTAGTCCAATCCCGGGCAGCCTGTACCAGTGCTCTGTCACCCTCACAATGAAAAAGCTTTTCCTAATATTTTTATGGAACCTTCTATATTCCAGCTTGTATCCATTGCCCCTTGTCCTTCATTGGACATCACTGAAAAGAGTCTGTCAGCATCCTCCTGACACTTCCTCTTGACATATTTATAAACATGAATGAGGTCACCCCTCAGTCTCCTCTTCTCCAAGCTAAAGAGACCCAGCTCATTCAGACTCTCTTCATAAGGCAGATGTTCCACTCCCTTCATCATCTCTGTGGCTCTGCACTGGACTCTCTCCAGCAGTTCCCTGTCCCTCTTGAGCTGAGGGGCCCAGAACTGGACACAATGTTCCCGTGTTGCCCTGAAACTCCCTGGCTGTCATGGATGTG
>NW_009692908.1:9469-11402 GCF_000703405.1 Apaloderma vittatum | reverse complement strand
AGGAGAGGGGAGGAGAGGGGAGGAGAGGAGAAGGGAGGGGAGGGGACAGGGGGAGGAAAGAATATGACAAAAAGGGAGAGAAATAAAACTCAGGAAAAGACAAGTGAAGCGATCCTCCACTCCTGAACAACTCCCTGGGGTTTTATACTGAGTATGACATCTTATGGTACATAATACTCCTTTGACGAGTTTGGGTGAGGTATCCCAGTCATGTTCCCTCCCAGCTTCTTGTGCACCTCCTCACTTCAGAGTATGGGAAAGTGAAAAACTCTTAACTTAGATGCCACTGCACATATTATTTCCTTTCTTTTCAGCAGGTAGAAGTGGTAATATAAGCTTTATGCTTCTTGAAAAAGATGAGTGAATGCTTTTATGTTGGGTTGTTTGGTTTTTTTTAATTCTCTAGATGCATTCTAGTTTCTGTAGACATCCATGTTTCTAGTCTTAAGATTTTCAGTGTCAGTTATTTTAGGTTTCTTGACCTGTAGAAATCATGAAACCTTCTTTTAGTATACGCAGTAAATATAGATGTGGGGATGATTTCATATAACAGATTCAAAGAACTATAAATTACATATCCTTAGTTGTCAGGGCCACCTGTGTTACTTTAAAATTCAAATATTGGTGAAAATGCACTCTGCTGGAAATCTATGAGATTCTTTCTACTGGGGGCCGTTTGAACAATACTGAATAGGAAAATCTTCGGGACTATATCTATCTCCTTGTTAGTATTTTCTTTCTACTGATCCACACTCAGAATATCTATTGGCTTAAGGGTTTTGAAAGTCATGTTTAATACTGTGATATCATTTCTGTTGTCTTTGCCAAAGTACAGATATCTACATATGTAGTAAGATAAGATATAACAACACACTAACAGGACACTTGCTTCCTCTAGACCATACTTTTGGTTTTCAAATGAAGAAAATCTATATCCATATACCGATGGAAGCTGTGTTTTCCATCCAAGAGTCCCAACAGGACTACTAAAGTTATGGTAGGGCAGTGAGGATGAAGGAAGAGATGTTAGATACACTCACAAATCACTCTGTGTATTAATTTCAAATCTATAACTGAGAGATATAATATGGCATTCAGCAGAATGAACTAAAAGAGAGAAGCATATGAAAAATGGAATTCAAGTTCCTGATAGGCTCTATGGCATAACCTATGCATCTCGTTGATCTCAAAAGGGCCTAAACCAAAAAGATTAACTTCCTGCCTTCTAGTAAAGCCTATAATTAATTGATATGATGTCATATGAAGAATGATCTTGAAGGCCAAAAAGATGACTTCTTGTGGTAAATCTTTCATATAATTATATTTTATTAAAATAATATATGGGCTTAAGAAGATCAAAACCATTTTATTTTTTGTGATTTTTTAAAAATTAGTTGGAAATTTTAATGTCAATTTCATAATTCAGAACTGGTCCACTCTGTAGCTCTGCAGCTATTTCAGTTCATAACTGCCCTTTAGCCCTTTTAAGTATCTTGACATTACTCATAATTTCTAGGGCTCCTTTGTTTGCTTTCATTCAAATTTATTCTGTTCAATTTATTCAGGTAGTCTAGTATTTCTCTGTATTCCAACTGCATTTACTTGACTACTGCTAGCAAAAGAAATTTAATTAAGGACATATGTCCACAAAGACTGCAGCTTTAGGTAAACTAACTGTTCAATTCTCTCAAATGACATTTCTCACCAATAATATGTTAAATATTAAAGGTGAGGTTTATCCGAACAACTCAGTTCTAAACTAGCTCTGAAAATCCAATTCTAATTCCTTAAGTTAATGATAAAATGACAACTTGGGGAAAAAAAAGAAAAAAAAGTTAGCTCAGTCCTGAAAACTTTGAAAATCCCCATAAACTAAAATCTCTAAATAGCATTTAAACATTCTCTTTGGCTGAAGCTGTATAGAGCTAAAGAG
>NW_009692908.1:0-9438 GCF_000703405.1 Apaloderma vittatum | reverse complement strand
TACCCCTCTTTAGCCACTCTGCTTTGTCTCTCTCAGTCATACATGATGATAGCTTTTTCTTGTTGTGTAGTGGACAGGCAGATATGTAACTAACCTAACCTGGTGCAGTCAAAACAAGCCAGGTTATGATTAGTGGTTTGAATAGTAGAACCTTGCAAACTCATAAAAACTAAAAAATTATCTGATTCTCTGATTCTCTGATTTAGACTAAGAAATGCTAGCAAATAATTGCAGGAACAAGTCGTTATTATTGCCTGAGGCGAAGGCAGCAGGTGGAGACTCGGCAAGAAGCAAAGAATGCCCTCCCCTCCTGCCACCAGGCAGAAGGAAGGGACCTAAGGAAAAAGGGAAAATGGGTACAGGTCCCTGCTCAAGGAGGCAGACGAATCCCCTCCCAGCCTCATTCACCTTCCCAGTTACCCTTACACAACAGATACAGGGCACTGGAAGTTGAGGGCCAGGCAAATGAGAATATAGTGGGACCATCCACAAGGTTATCTAGAGTGAGTCAGTCTGCGTCACACACTAGGACCTCTGCTGCTAAAAAAAAAAAAAAAAAGGGAAGGTAGTTGTCATAGGAGACTCCCTTCTCAGGGGAGCAGAAGGCCCCATATGTTGGTCTTACCCATCCCACAGAGAAGTCTACTGACTCCCTGGGGCCTGGGTTAAGAATATTGTTAGGAAGTTCCCAGGTCTGGTGAAGCCTTCTGATTATTACCCACTTCTGGTAATGCAGATTGGCAATGATGAGGTAGAAGAGAGACAAAGAGGCAATCAGAAGAGACTTCAAGGCACTGGGGCGAATGCTATGAAAATCAGGTGAACAGGTTGTGTTTACCTCAATTCCTTCAATTGCAAGGAAAAATACTGAGAGTTTCAAAAAAACACACCAGATCAATACTTGGCTTAAAGGGTGATGACAACAGTCCAGTTTTGGGTTTTTTAACCATGGGCAAGTCTACACAGCACCTGGCCTACTGAGACCAGATGGGGTTCAGATTACTGTAAGGGGAAAAATGATTCTGTGTCATGAGCTGGAAGGGCTCATTGAGAGATCTTTAGACTAGGTATGAAGGGGGAAGAGGTTACAACCACATCAGATGAAAACAATCCTGGGAAAAGCATAACAACACTGGAAGCAAAACTACCAGCCCAGCTGAAGTGCAACTCTGTTTCATTGGAGGCTTCAGCTACTTCGTGAGGGGCTCAGCTCAGATGCTTTCATGTGAATACCCACAGTATGGGCATTAAAAAAAAGGAGCTGGAGATGCTTGTGTGCCTGCAGTGCTATGATCTAATTGGCATAATGGAGACATGATGGAATTACTGCTATGACTGGAGTGTTGGATTAGAAGGGTATAAGCTCTTCAGGAAGGACAGACAGGGAAAACAAGGAGAAGGTGTTTCCCTCTATGTCAATCAACAGTTAGAATGCATGGAGCTACACCTGGCAAGTGATGATGAAAAGATTGACTGCCTACAAGCCAGGAGACATTATAGTGGAGGTCTGCTACAAACCACCTAACCAGGAGGACCAAATAGATGAGGCCTTTCATAGACAGATAGGAGTTGCTGCTTGTTCACAAGCCTTGGTCTTCGTGGGGAACTTAAACCGCCCTAGTATCAGTTGGAGAGACAACAGAGAAGGGCATAAGCAATCCAGGAGATTCCTGGAATGCATTGATGTTAAATTCCTCTTCCGAGCGACAGATGAATGAATGAGCAGAGGTGCCATGCTAGATCTTGTTCTCACCTACAGCGAGGGGCTGGTGGTGTGGTCAATATTAAGCTCATGGTCAGCCTTGGCTGCAGTGACCATGAGGTGGGGGAGTTTAAGATCCTGACAGCAGTGAATAAGGGGAAGTTCAACAAGGTTGAAACCCTCAACTTCAGAAAAACTGACTTTGGCCTCTTCAGAAACCTTTTTGATAGCGTACAATGGGACAAAGCCCTGGAAAAACTGGGAGCCCAGGAAAGCTGATTGACATTTGAGGATCATCTCCTCCAAGCTCATTCCTAAAAAGAAGAAATCAAGCAAAAGCACCAGGAGTCCTATATGGGTGAACAAGGAACTCCTGGCCAAAATCAAAACCAAAAGGGGAATCCACAAAGGATGGAAGCAGAGACTAGATAATTACAAGGAAGTTGCTTGTGAAACCAGAAACCAGGTTCAAAAGGCTAAAGCTCTGATGGAATCAAGTCCAGCCAGGGACATTAAAAATAACTGAAAAGGATTCTACAGGTATGTGAAAGAAAAAAGTATAAAAGCAGAGAATATGAGACCTCTCTGAAGGGATACAGGTGACCTGGTTACTGAGGATGTGGAGAAAGCTGAAGCACTCAATGCCTTTTTTGCTTCAGTCTTCACTGATAACCACTTGAGTCATGCCACCCATATCACAGAGGGCACTGGTTGGGTCTGGGAGAGTGAAGAACCACACGGGGTAGGAGTAGTTCACATCTGGGAACACCTAGAGAACCTGAACGTGCACAGGTCCGTGGGACCTGATGAGATACATCCACAGGAAGGAACTGGAAGCTGAAGTTTTTAGGCCACTAGCCATCGTATTTGAGAAGCCATGGCAGTCTGGTAAAGTTCCCACAGACTGGAAAAGGGGAAACATAACCCCCATTTTTAAAAAGAGAAGCAAAGAAAACCAAGGGAAGTGCAGAGTAGTCAGCCTCACCTCTGTGCAAGCAAAAATCATGGAACGGATCCTCCTGGTATCTGGATGAAAGCAGGTGAAAATTAACAAGGTGTTAGGTGACAGCCAGCATGGCTTAACTAAGGGCAAACCGTGCCTGAATTTGAGCGTTGGCATGAAAATAATGGGTTTCCAGTCTCCTTGATATTATGCTTAAGATTTATGAAAGATTAGCATAAGTGAGATAAAAACCTGCTTGGTCGACTTCTAGCCCTCTTCCAGGCATCTTGATTTTCAAAGTCTTTGTGTTCAGTACAGGTTATTTAAATTTCAGCTTTGTTATTGATCACCTGTAAAGGTGAATATTAATCTACCTCTGCAGAAACATCTAGCAGTGGTACCAGTATTTTCCATGGGAAAAAGGGGCTAACAGAGTCCATCTGGCTGGATGGTCGCACTCAAAGAGCTGGGGTCAATGGCTCGATGTCCACATGGAGACCAGTGACGAGTGGAGTTCCTCAGGGGTCTGTTCTGGGTCCAGTGCTGTTCAACATCTTTGTCAGCAACATGGATGACGGGACTGAGTGCACTCTCAGTAGGTTTGCTGACGACACCAAGCTGTCCAGAGGGACCTTGACAGGCTTGAGAAATGGGCCAGGGCAAACTGCATGAGCTTCAACAAGTCAAAATGCAAGGTCCTTCACCTGGGTCAGGCCAATCCTACGCACAAATACAAACTGGACACAGGGTGGGTTGAGAGTAGCCCTGAAAAGAAGGGTTTGGGGGTGTTGATAGATGAGAAGCTCAACATGAGCCATCAGTGCACTCATGCAGCCCAGAAGGCCAACCACATCCTAAGATGTATCAAGAGAAATGTAGCCAGCAGATCAAGAGAGGTGATTCTCCCCCTTTACTTTGCTCTTGTGACACCCCACCTCGAATACTGCATCCACTTCTGGTGCCCCCAGCATAAGAAGCATGTGGATCTGTTGGAGCATGTTCAGAGGAGGGCCTCAAGGATGATGCAGGGGCTGGAGCACCTCTGCTACGAGGACAGGTTGTGGGAGCTGGGATTGTTCAGCCTTGAAAAGAGAAGACTTCAGGGAGACTTTATAACTGCCTTCCAGTACCTGAATGGAACCTGCAGGAAGGCTGAGGAGGGACTTTTTACAAGAGTGTCCACTGATAGGACAAGGGGAAATGTATTTAATCTGAAGGAGAATAGATTTAGACTGAATTTTAGGATGGCTGGATGGTCACACTCAAAGAGTTGTGGTCAATGGCTCGATGTCCACATGGAGACCAGTGACAAGTGGATTTCCTCAGGGGTCTGTTCTGGGTCCAGTGCTGTTCAACATCTTTGTCAGCAACATGGGCAATGGCATCCAGTGCACCCTCAGCAAGTTTGTCAATGATACCAAGCTGTGTCGTGCTGTGGAGATGTTCAAGGCCAGGTTGAATGAGGCTTTGAGCAATCTAGCCTAGTTGAGTGGCATCCCTGCCCATGGCATGGGGTTTGGATTAGATGATCTCTAAGGTCCCTTCCAGCCTATGCCATCCTATGATTCTGTGACTGATTATCAGACAGAGGCACAGAAGTCTCAAAGACGGCGACTGTAGCTGACACCCTGTCCCCTGACAAACCAATATCATCATGTAGGCTAGATATCACCCACATCATCCAGGGTGATGTGAAGGACGCTCTGCTGCCATGTAAGGTCTGATTGTCTCAAACAACACTGTCACTGGTGAAGCCAAGGGGCTGCACAACTCTGACTTATACCTGTAAAGCATTTGCATGATTGCCTTTTATTTTCAGATGGTCTGCATGCTAACACACCACCAGACATTCTTCAAACAGTATAGGTCATTTGCTGGGTTTCGTCTGTGATCTGTACTCTAACATAGCCTGGATGTCCCATGAAAACAAGTAAGGGAGATTATTTTCTACTCACAATCTGGAAAACACCTACAACCTTCACATTGCGTTGGACATATTACCATGGCAGGAAAAGTATCCGAATATGGACTTAGGTAACTTCTCTGACCTAGCATCGGAGTTGAGTGATAGCTACTGGTTATTTCTATAGGCATTTTGTAACAGTTACCATGATTTTTTTCATTGAAGATATCCCCAGACATGTAATGAAAAGGCAGTTATGGCACATAACAGGAAATACCTAGACTTCTAAACTCTGTACTACTCTTCCTGGCTCAGCTGGCCCATCAAATAGTCGATATTGTTTGAATTATATCTACTGAATATAAAACAAAATTCTTTCCGACCTTTAGCAATTTCCTTATGTTTTCCACTGCGATGAAATGTTAAATATTTCCCTCTCTCTACCCTTCCATTCACTTGAGTATTTGTGGAAAGCGGAGGTAGTGTTTCTGAGCAGTGCTGAATACTTTGTGACCCACATTGAACTAAGGGAAATGATCAGGCTTCCTCTACAACTGTTTTTCTTTGTTGGATTTTACTAGCATTTATTCTGTGCTACTGACTTATTAAGTTTAGAAAATACATTAGAGATTTAATAAGGCAGTACCAAATACCCACATGCATCTTTTCCGTCAATATAAACTGCATAGGATAGATGTAGAGCATTAATCGGTTTATTATTTAATGATGGATTTATATTTCTTTTACAGTTCAAGGCTCATATTATTTTGTGTATCTTGGCAAGCTAGTTATAGTACAATGAGACCTACATTTCTTGAAATAAGATGGTTTTGGTACTTCAGCATTCAGTGGTATGCAGAGGAAAATATATTTTATGCTGTCTCTTAAAAAAACAATTGAAATCTAGGAGAAAAATGTCAGTATTGGAAACTCCTGGATGGAAAATAAAATTCTGAAATCCTAGAATATGCTATTCAAGCTCTTCTGCTTGAAATTTCAATGCTGGCAGTCTGTATCCAGAACCGGACTGATATAAATGGTCAGTGAAATAGATCTTAGATAGGAGGAAAAAGAATTGTCATATTAAAAAAAACCCCTAACCCAATAATGCACTATCTAAAGCCACTATTATTTTATCAGAGAGAATAACAGAAATGGTGATATAAGTTTTAATACCATTCTAGACAATTTCTGCTCTTACTTATAATGAGATTGTGAAATTATGTGCCAAGGAGAAGTAAGTTATGGCACAATCTGATACTGATATAAATATAAAAGAAGTTGAAAAATGTTCTGGCTTAGTAAACAACCTATTCAAGCTATTATTTCAACAGGAGAAAGTACTAAGAAAAACACTCTTTGTAACATAGAACAAATTTAGATAGTTTTATTTTTTCCTGCCATAAAAGTTCTCTTTTTTTTTTCTTCATATTTTGAAGGCATGGAGTATCAAGAGATAAACCTTAGCTTTTGGATGTAACTGAAAATGAATACTATTCATCAGTGAGAAATAGCAGTATATATGCCTTCTGTGAAACAGAACAAAATGTATCCATCCAATTATGTCCAGAGTTTCTTTTAATATCATGATATATAGAGTTTTTAAATAAATGCCTTCCATTTTGATACTCAAAAATATGGTTTGTGAGCCAACACACATAAGCTAAACATGAATGAAAGGCATCTGAGAAGTATTATGTTGTGATCTGTTGCACTGCTGCATACGCAATAAAAATATTCAAAGGCTGGCAAAACTGTTCCACTATCTGAATCAAAGATAATACAGAAAATTCATAAAACCCTGTATGTCAAATATTAGCTTCTATCAGGTCATCATTCTTCCTGTAAAATTTAGCAAAGCTGATATAACAATTTGTCATCTACAAATAATTATTAAGAATAATGAGGGAGGGATTTTTTCCATGATCTCTCAAGAATTTGTTAACTAGTTCTACAAGTGATTGTTCTGAGATTTTAGTGGGATTATAAACCACTAACCATTACAAGCATTCCTTTTTCAGTGGAGAACACTTCAAGCATGTATTCAACAGCAAGGTGTCATGTAATTTTTCTACAGAGGATATGCAAGGTCCAGCCTGTTAGTCCTATCAACTGTGATCTGAAACATTTTGATTGTCAAACAAAATACTCCAATGTAAATTACAGAATTACAGAGTTAACAGTTTTCCTAATTCACAATGTGGATTTTGGAGGGTTTTGGTTTTGAGGCCAATATTAGAATAAAAATCAAGGCAGTTTCTCCTTAGGAACTAGACTTTGTTCTTGATAAATGGTATTAAGAGTACTTACTAAAGTTTGATTTTAAGGTATGCATCTGTTTGTCCATTGATTATAAATCTGTCAGATTATCTCTTTTTTTAACAGTGCTTAAAGTATAAACAAAATAGACAACAAGGAAAAGAAGCAAAACAAACTTTCAGGCTCTTTATCTGTTTCTAGTTAAGAGACGTCCCTGCCCATGACAGGGAGGTTGAATTAAATGATCTCTAAGGTCCCTTCCAGCCTAGGCCATTCTATGATTCTATGATTCTATGATTCTATGATCCTTCATTGTTTGTTTTTCATTGTGTGGGGTTTTTTGTTCTACATAAGGGAAATATCTGCCCTTTTAATGGAAAATAGTACAGCAAGACTACCAGCTATTTGGTATAACTATCACATTCTTCTCTTTTCTACATGTCACCTTTTTCCTTTCACTGAAAAAACAATCTTTATTTCTGTATTTAAAAAAATACTAATCATTTTAATATCAGATATTGATATATCTGTAAAATACAAATAGGCATTAATAGACCTATTTGAAAATATAAAGTACAAGTTATTTAATTTGGTTTTTTTTCTCCTAGGAGAACATTTAGTGCATGAAAAATACTATAGAATGCTGTCATAATATTTTGGAAAATAACATTAATAGAGCTGTTAAAAACAAATAAACAAATAAAAACTCAAAACCTGTCTGATTCTGAGTTAATAATGTTATTGTTTTTTTCACTACTGTCATAAAAAAAAAAAGCATTGCCTGGATGTGTTCCTGTGTCCACTCTGGCCAGGAGTTTGGACTAGATGATCTCTAGAGGTCATTTCCAAACCCTAACATTCTATGATTCTATGATTCTATGATTCTGTGATTCTATGATTCTGTGGTTCTATGATTCTATGATTCTATGATTCTATGATCTATGCTGTAGTTACAGTTTTGCGAATACATATAGGCAATACTTGCATCTAATATGTATTCAGAGATACTTTCCCTGCCCTCGTAGTGTCACTTTATGTCATCTGGCTTCCTTGGAACTTGATCTCAAAAGCCAGGGATCCATTGTGGGGGAGACAGCCCTTGTTGCTTCCTAACACTTGCACATAAATCTCCTAATGGGGGGAAATCTTATCTCCTGAAGTGCAGAGTTGTGATCTTACTTTTGGCCCTTCTACCTGCTTTCAGGATACTGAATTGCACCATCTCAGCGTCATTCAGCCAATGTTATCCCAACCTATAATCCCAGGCATTCTCTTCAGGATTCAAAATGTGCAAATGTCTAAATCAGAGTAAGTGAATCAATATGCTTTCCTTCCCTCCTTTATTAAAAAAGCTGTTTAGAAAATAATTGAAGGAGGGTTGTATTCTTTAATTCTGACATCTCTTCTCATGCTAAAGAACACTTTAATTCATAAGCAGTGCTTCAGGACTAAAGAAAGCTGAATGAGATTCCAAGTTGCTTCAATGAATAAATACCATGGATAAATGTAAGCAGTTACTTTCATGGATTAAGTTGCATGACAGGATGCAAAATGAGATGTACTTGCGATATTACTTTCTAAAGCAAAAAATTATCATATGTACTACGTCAAATAGTGGTTATGGAGAATACATATGCATTTAAAAAGGTAAATGTGATATTTAGTTGTTTTGAAAATCATAAAGCAATATAAAATAATATTTTCTGTATTAGAATCATAGAATCATAGAATCATAGAATGGCCTAGGCTGGAAGGGATCTTAAAGGTCATTTAATCCAACATTCCTCTATTGCTTTTTAAAGATACCCAAACAGTCTATTTACTTTCTTAAGCAATGGTTGCCCAAAGCATGCATGAGCAATTAAAATACATATAAGGATTCTGTATGGCTTAAAATGATAGAGCATGCTACTAAAATATTCTAATGACTTTATTCAGCTGAATGTTATTTGAGAAAACTTTAACTGCTTTTCCCACACTCTGGGAATGACACAATAACTCTTTCAGATTTGCCTATGGTTTCAAACCCTTTGTAATCTAAGTACTCTTAAGCAGATCATATGGGTCAAAGTTTCTCATCCCAGCTTACTATATGTCTGAGCGATGTCCTCCTTCTTCTGTAATGGTCCAATGCTAGTTCTATTCTTCCATCTGTCTTTTTCTGAATTTGGAGTAGAATTCAAGTCGAAATAGAAAAAGCACCATTTTTAAGTTAGTAAAGTAGAAAAAAACAATTGTTTTCAAATTTCTACAGGGCATTTGAAAGGACTTCTCTACAGAGGGTTGATAATAGAAAGGTAATTTACTTTTTTCCTAACTTGGAGAGATTCACATACAGGTACCTACATACATATATTTCCAAAGACATCATAAACTGAATAATGCTTCACAGAGTGATACGATGTTTATCTGCAGGAATGATATAGTAACGTTTGCTAAACAAAATAGAAAAATGGAGATTTGGATGTTGTGAGATCTGAGGTCCAAAACGCATATAAATGGCATTACATATAATATACATATTATTACACAATACATTATTATTCGAAAGATGTATAATTTAAAAAATGCACTAATGCAATTTCTCCAGGACTTGGAGAATTTGTCCAGAACTGTGTTAAATTAAAATAT
>NW_009692907.1:0-19581 GCF_000703405.1 Apaloderma vittatum | reverse complement strand
TTCCAACCCCTAACACTCTGTGATTCTGTATGTCATGAGTTTGTGTCTGGTAGGTTTTTTTCTAAAAGTGAGGGGCAGACTCGTGCAAAACTTTGAGAGCCTCCTGCACCCCCAGGTAGAATTGCACCTGCCTCTGGCCAGGGCCATTACAATCAGCACCTCAGCAATCAAGGTATTTATGAGGCAACCTATAAATTTTAGTTTCTATTTTGCCATTAATATGTTCAAGGTCTTATATTGCCTTAAATATATATGCAGTTCTCTTCCAAGGAGGTTACAAAAGAAGACATCTTGTTTGTCACGCAAATGAAATGCTTGAGAGGAAAGAGGGAGAGAGGAGTCCCAGAGGAGGAGAGGGAGAAGGCTGCCAGAGCAGGACCTTTCCCTGAAGCCCATGGTTGTTCAGATGGCAGAAAGGTGATTATCTGCCAGTTGAGGGGACTGACGGCGGCATCAGTACATGCAGAGCCCCATAAGAGAGGGGAGAGAGACTGAGCATCAGCCGAGGATGTGCCTGAAGAAATCCGTGGCCCTGAGGGACTCACAAGGAGGAAGAGGATTGCCTCCTGTGAGGTGGACGCCATGCAGCAGGAAGGAGAAACTGTGAGGAACTCTCTTTCTCAAGGATGAGCTGCCATGGGCAATGAGTAATGGCCAGATGGACTGCACCCCCCAAGCTCTGCCCCCCTTGCACTGATGGGGGGAAGGAGGTAGCAAGGAAAATGGGAGGATTGGAGGGAGTGAAGCGTATTTAGGACCGGGTCATATTTATTGATGTCTTCCTCTCACTGTCCTATTTTTTAAATGGTGATGATGAATTAAATCTATGTTTTTTCTCCCCAAGTCACTCTGGTTCTTTAGTCGTCATCTTAAATGGCAGATTATTGCCATCCTTACCCTTAATCTCAAACCCTTGAGCCTTTTCATTCGAATTGTCTTCCTCCACATCACTGGAAATGGGGATGGGAGGAGGAGTGAGCTGGAGATAGCATGCTTTTTTATCCCAGTTGGCTTGAACCACAACACTGCATTTCTGTGATTTTCCTTCACGAAACCCATGCCACCAAGATCAGAAGGAAAGTCTGGATCAAAGAAGGCTTACCGTTGTTAGAAGAGGATCAGGTTAGGGAGCATTTAAACAGACTGGATACATACATGGTCTGTGGGACCCGACGAGGAGCAATAGAACAAGGGGTAATGGTTTTAATTTAAAAGAAAGTATATTCTGACCAGATAAAAGGAATAAAGTTTTTACCATGAGGGTGGCGAAGCACTGGAACACGTTGCACAGAGGTGGTAGATGCCCCTTGCCTAGAAATATTCAAGGTTGGATGGGGCTCTGAGCAACACAGTCTAATCATGGCAGGGTATTTGGGGTAGACGACCTTGAAAGGTCCCATCCAACTCAAACTATTCTATGACTTTATGATTTCAAGGCCACTCATCATCTTTGAAAGGCAATGTCCTGAGGAAAGAAAATGTCACTCTTATCTTTGAGAAGGGCAAGAAGGGCAGGAACCACAGGCCAGTCAGCCCTACCTCAAATCCCTATAAAAGTGATGAATCAAATACTCCTGCAAACCATTCCCACACATGAAGTGCAAGATGGTGACTGGGAGTAGTCAGCATGGCTTTACAGAGGAAAAATCATGCCTAACCAATCTGACAGTGTTCTATCATAAAATTATTTTCTTGGTGGACAAAGGAAGAGCACTGAATGTTGTTTACCTTGGATTTAGCAAGCATTTTGATGCTGTATGCTATAATACCCCTATTGACAAATTGATAGGTAGGCAGGCAACAAGGCAGACTGAACACTGGCTAAACTGACAGTCTGAAAGCCTTGTGATCAGTGATAGGAAACCCTGCTGGAGGCTTGGCCCTAGTGGAGCACCCCAGGGGTCAGTACTGAGTCAACATTGTTTAGCAACGCCATTAATGAGCTGGACAATAGGACAGAGTGCACCCCTGGATATAAAACTGGGAGGAAAAGTTGATACACCAGATGGTTATGCTACTGCTCAAAGGGACTTCAACAGGTGGGAGAAATGAGTCAGTGATGCATCCTTGCATCAAAGGAGAGCAGGAGCATCCTGGCTGCCATTAGGGAGAATGCTACCAGCAAGCTGAGGGAGGTGATCCTTCCCTTCTTTTTGCACTGTTGAGGCCACCTTTGGAGTGCTGTGTGCATTGCTGGGCTCTCCAGTACAAGAGAGACATGGCCATAGTGGCAGGAGTCCAGTGAAGAGCCACAAAGGTGACTGAAGGGATCAGAGAGATTGAAGCATCTGACATACAAGTAACTGGGAGGGGATGTTTAGCCTTGAGAAGAGGATGTGCATGGGGAATGTCGTCCATGTTTATAAGGACTTGATGGAAGATAGTAAACAAGAGAGACTCTTCTCAGCGGTGCACAGTGACAGGACAAGAGGCAATGGGTACAAATGAAATTCAAGAAATTTTATTCAAACTTATGAGTAAGGTTTTTTTTATTACTATTAATATGGTCAAGTACTGGTACAGGTTGCCCAGAATGGCTGCAGAGTGTCCATCTTCGGAGATACTAAAAATCTGACTGGAGATGGCCCTGAGCAACCTGCTCTAGCTGACCCTTGTCAGATCTCCAGAGGTCCCTTCCAGCCTCAGTTGTTCTGTGACACAGCGATATTTACAAACACTGGACCTCCTTTCAAAAGCATTCACAAGTTTGAAAGAAAGACAAACTATGTTGTCCAGCTGAATATTTCATGGACTAAAACAAAACAGGGGTTTCTCCTTTGTGAAAAGGAGCAAAATTAATCAGAAATAAACGTACTGACAAAAGCTCACACAAACAATTTGTTCTATTCCTCTCAGAATTATTCCATCATTAAAAGGTAACAAAGCTGTCTTTTCAAATTTAAAAAGTGATGCTCATTTTGGAGGCCACTGAAAAACAACAGCTGGCAAAGAGAGTCTAGGGTTCACTGAGTTTCAGATATTCTATATCACAGCTGTGAGTCCTGAAAGTCTATTGATCCAAGAGCCCCTAATTGTTAATTGAGGCAAGAATATCCAAACTGACAAGGTACTAAATCTGATAGTTCCAGGCATCTGTAGAAGTCTCACAGATTTCCACTTTAACTGTAGACTCAAAAATTTTATCACAAGCATGGGAGAAAATAAAATTTGTCATAAAAGTACTTAAAAAGTGAAAGTGGTACTTGATTAACCAACAAATTATTGTTTGTGGTATCTTTGAAACCTAGGGAGTGCTCTTCGATAACATTTTACATTATACAATAATGTTTTACAATCACAGACAATGGGGAACATTTATGGATTAAAGAAAATTCAATTAGAAACTCAGAGATCAATTCTCCAGATTTTCCCCCAAAGGCCTTCATGCTACAGCAGTTACAGTGAGGATTAAAGATCAAGACTTCAAACTAATTTTTTATTTATTTTTTTGATGGATGATTGATGAAAAATGCTAAAATCTGGAGAGTTAATATACTGAGTCAACACTGTAAAGTACCTAAGTTAATTGGAATTTTAAGCCTCAATTTTTTTCAAAAGTGATTTAATATCAGATTTACAAAGACATTTAGAGACAGAGGTAGCCATAAGCGATTTATATGTCCAATAACAAAATAACATTAAATCCTCATTGATTACCCATTAGTATTTTAGGTAATTACACAACTATTAAAATCTGCTCCCTAGATATTTAGGAACAAAGAGACTAGCCTATCCAGAGACATGCAAGTGATTCAAAAGTCTTAACTCCAGTGGTAGTCTCCAGGACTTAGATTTTTAAATGACTAAGTCACCATGTGAAAATGGGATAAGCTTCAAAGTTACTTACATGTTTTTTAAAAGGCCACCCTTTCTGAAAACCATTTAACATTTACCCAGCCTGATCACAGAGGCCTGGAGAACATTAGATTTCAAAATCACAAGGGGAGTGATCTCACCTTAAAAATGTGGTTAGATATAAAAATTAATGCTCAAACATATATTTCAATCTGAACACCAATTACGCAATTCATAAGCAACATTTAAAAAAACAGAAACATTAAGGCTGTAAATTTAACCATGAAGAGATTAGGAATGTTAGAACTAAGGTTTGCCTGGGTAACTTTAAATTTGTTTTCAGGTGCTTAGGCTCTTTATTTAACTATACAATCATATATTACTTTTCTCTGAGGATCTACCTCATTCAGAGAATGACAGCGCCCACAAAATTAATCAAAGTTCCATACTTAATAAGCCTATAATGTGATTGCATGCAGATTTATATGCAAATGGCCAGTTGTGCATCTAAGTGGCTACTTGTATGTCATTATCTGATTTGCATGCATAATCACTGTAATTACATACAGTTTTAAAATGTGAGACCATAATGTTCACAGATGACAAATATGACTTAATTCATGTATTAGTCATGTGTATTAATCAATCTTTTACTTACAATGTGTTTAGAGTAATCAGTTGCTCTTTGCACAACTTCCATTGCCTCCTTTCCTACATGATTCATCCTATTCCTTTTACCTACTCGTTGCATCTGTCATTTGGGAGGCAGAGATCACATGCAACTCTGTCAAATAGTAGGCTCCCTGTTTTATGGCTGCAATCTGTGATCTATGCACTCTGTACTCAGTTCACTTGTATAAATACAGAGCAGTTTTAAAAACTAGGACAGCTCTGTGCTTCAGAATTAGTTAATAGCCCCTTTTCAAATAATGAGTTTCTATTACTCCCACTTACATTTAATGAAAATTGTTATAAATACCAAAACAATTCTGAATTTCTTCTCCTAACTTGCCCCTTCACAGTGCAAACCAAGATTCAGACAAGGAGTTTAATAGCCCAGAGGCTGAAAAGTGTAAGAAAAGCATGAAGGCATGTTACTCTTCATCAAGCATGTATGTTGTATTCAATCTGTATGACCTGCTGATTTCATTTAATACTTTTTAATTGTGACATACTAAATCCTCTAGACTAATCTATTTTCTCAGTTACTTGAAGTGTAAGTGGGAAGACCAGATAACCTCTGTATTCATCAGGTAATAGGCCGTTACTCTTTTGTGATCTGTTAGTCAGTCTGTTCTGCTATATTATGCTCCATTACTTGTATAAATACAAAAGGATAAAGGACAAGATATCATCAAAATGTACCATGCACATGATTTTCATTAATACTAAGAAAGCAAATAAAGTCTATTATGTAGAGACTTTTGCCAGAAGATAATTATTATGCATGCATTAATCAGAGAAAAATTGAAATGGAATTAAGATTTCAGCACTGATCAGCGTCATTACATCTGTGAAGGCACTGTGATGCAGAAGTGTCCAGTGTTCCATTAGAAAACTTGTGATAGAAGAGCCACGCATCAAAATGGATCTCTGAGGCCATGAAGTTCAGTAATCAGTCAGATACTACATTTCATAATAAATTAAAGTTCATCTTAAAATTAATCTAGTCTCAAAAGAACAGCCAGGTGGCAGCATGCTTCTGTAATGACCTTTGGTGAGGCACATCAATGATATTATCTGATTGATAACACTAAGAGACAAACAGTGTGATCTGGGAACCACACCGCACAGTGCATCAACACTCCACATCTCTCATAATTAAGTTGGAGTCAACTCAAGAAGAAGAGAGGTTGTATAGACAAGACAGTTACTGTGTGACCATTTGACTATGAATCTGTTTTTACTGCATGCATTTAATTAGATTGTTACAATTAACGAGTTGGAGCATCTGTCAGGATAATTCTCATGATATACCTTCTTCAGGATAACTGTACTGAGCTGAAACAGAGTGCTCTCCCTGTTCCCTTCAACTATACTCAGAATGCCCAAATTACCCAACAAAGCATATGTGGAACACTTTTATCTGTGCAAGAGCTCTCCTGTTCAATCACGTGGAGATAAAACTAGTAGGGTTGCAATGTGTCCCTAGGGCTAGTAATGCTGCAGTACTGTTTGTACCACTATAACATTAAAATGCTAGTAATCATACTCCCCCCAGACTTTGTCTTCGTGGGAATGGGCATGACAGAATAGCACAAAATACTGTAATTTGGTTTATTTTTTGTGATACCTAAATAGGCTTTACAACATCAGTGCATCACTGAGAGCACTTCTGCAAGTAAACATTCTGGAGTTCTGTCATGGATATGTTATGGAGCCACAGAGTAACATACGCACAAACTTTATCGACATAAAAAAGCCTTGCTTTTTCTAATACTGTCAGTGAAACAATTTCTAAGAAAAAATCTGATACGGTGCTTCAAATTCATGTTTCCTCATTTTATTCCCATTTCCTCCTCTAGTCTTATTCAAGACCTCCACGTAGTCTAGCTCCTCTCTATAGTCAGATTGAGAGAGATATTAATTGCACAAAGAAGCAAACAATTCCACCAGTTTAAGAAAAATGCACTATTTGGTTTAATTCCACAAGAACTTGTGGTGCTGTCATAGCAAAATTTAAAAAAACACAGTAAAAAACTGTTAAAAATACATTGCTGAATTATGACTGTTTGCTACTCACTCTGAAATGACTGACTACATTACACCCATCTACAGACTAACTTGTAGGCTGCTTTCACCCCTTTTATTGCTACTTCATTCTACCTGAGTCCTAAAAGAAACGCAACTGTTACCGTTCTGCTCAACTCAATTTAATTTCAGTTCCTATTATTCTATCAAGAATCTGATAAAAACACCATTTTAATGTGAAAAGATCTAAGCAAAGCAGTAAGAAATAATAAATATATATTGAAATTTTAAGCTATACTGAAATGTGCACAAAGAAACTTCCAGGACTTGCTCATTCAAAAGAGTGACAAGGTGAACATGTAGCTCCTAACACCTATTCACCAAACACCAAATCCGTTCGGCGTCCTTTACCAATACACTCATAAATCCCACTAACGCAGAGGAACATCATCAACATGTAGGTGTGCTGACAAGCAGATACATCGATTAAGAAGAGTTGTGTATGTGCAACACAGGGCTCCTACCAATGAAAGCAGACTGAGAAAGCAAAGCATCTTTGCTTGTTTAAGAACACTAAGAACAAATGGCATCCCTCTACCCATTCAGTCTAGAATCAGTTATCCTTGGTTAAAGGTTTTAAGAAGCTTTTGCTAAACATCTCTTGAAAAGAAGCATTTCTGAGGCTTTTCTTCCTATCACAAAGATTAGAAATTTCCCAAGGAATTTCAGAAGGAAAGTTCTAAAATATTACAGAATCCTCTTAACAAGTTTTCTACTATATCCTCAGAAAACAGCATCCCAAAATTGTTGATAGATCTAGATTAGTTATTTTTCATATTTTATAGGTGTTTTTATCTTGTGAGCCTGAAGTTACCACTTGTATGTTTTAGTTCTTCACCAAACCAGGCACCTTGGATAGACCCTTCTTACAAGAAAGTTTACATGTTCTGTTTGATTATGCTTCTAAAATATTGATTGTAAAGCAAAATAAAATGATGGTTTTCACTCTTTTAGAATATCTAGGACAGTCATCCAAAACTACACACATTTTTGAGACATTAGGTATGGGAATGACACTGAGAATACAGATCTTACAGCCCGTTATTAGGAAACCGCAGGAAACTTCCTAACTTAATTATAGAAAAAATATTATTTTTTTAATGTCAGGAGGATTTGTGTACATAATACAAAAGAACAATAAATAAAAATTTCCTTCAATTTATAAAAAAATAGGCATATAAACAAAACATTACTAATATTTCCAATAGTTAAAACAATGTAGATATAGCTAATTGACTATTTTATCATATTAAAACTACTTACTAAAATAAAGAAATGAAATAGTTTGATTTTATTAGGTGGTGATACTTTCATTCTACAGATTTTCTTAAAAAAATTTTCACTTGCCCACCAAAAAAAAATCAATCTTTTATTTGGATAAGTAATTTCTATTTATTTACTTCAGTGCACTTATACTCCTCTTCCCTCCACCATTATCATCCTTTTCCCCCTCCTTATCCATACATCACAGACTTTTTCCTCATGAGTGGCATTTAGCTCCTGAAGAAATATCAAACCCTACTTACTTGCAGCTTTGGAACTACCCCAGCTTTGTTGCCTAAATTGACTACTAACTGACTCTGTCCAATGTCTTCCTCTCCTGTCCTCTGTTCTCTATGTATTTTAAGTTTGGGTTGATCTATGAATATCCATTGAAGATATCAGCTGAAAATTTGCCCAGGTTATTTTTTTATATCATGGCTGTTTCTCCATGCTGGTACAAAATGTATTCATAAATCTGCAGACTGAGGTGTAGCAGCTTCCATTCCTTGCTGAAATGAAGAAATAAACGTGGGAGAGTTATGCACAGGCAATCAAGCTACAGTCAATCAACTAATGATCACTTTTCCTGTGAGCCTATTAAGAGCATCCCTGCATGAACGACTATGAAATAATGTCACTTACTGTTTCTGAGGCAGACGACAGTTGAAGCAAGGGGAAAAAGTGAAGGTAATCTCCCAGAAAAGTAATTTCAGCTTCACAGTGTGTGCTTTTAAAATAAACGAAGTGTGGTAGACAAACCTTGGCAAATTAAAACACAAGGATCTTCACTGTTCCAGAAACGACACAACTACGATCAGAATTTTACTTGGCGATTTTAAGGTGTGCTATGTCAGCTGAAGATTTTTATTTTAAATGAAATATCTCTGAAGTGCATGAAAGTAAAGTTTTTCTTTCTGATTTAACTCTCTATGTCTAAATCTAGTCTATAGCCCAGATCCTCATCAGCATCACACCCAATAAGCGGTAAGGATTCATGACAGTTTACACCACATGAGGATCTACTTCCTACTCCTCAAAATGATACCAGATATTAGAACTACTAATTCCACTTAGTTCTCCAAATAAAAATATTATATAATTATTTTTATGGAATTGTGATTATTCTATTAACTCAGTTTCCACATTAAAAAATGGTGAAGGCCACACTTTGAATATATTAGATTAATTCCCTTTGCCTTATTAAAATACTATAAAATTGTCTATTACTGCAGTACTGAAAGTATCAGTTTCTTTAACAGTTAATATAATTAACTATATCCTAGAATCCTGCCTTCAGTTTATTGAAATTACTTTGTTCTGTCACCATGTTTTGATAAGGTTGTCACAACATAATTTTTCATTATATTTGCAGTTGTTTGTATCACATTCAGAAGTATGAACTCTGGCCTCATGCATCCCCTCAGAAGAGGTACATAAAAAGCTCAGTGCTCGATACTAACTTGTTGCTAGTTGTAAACCACAGCCTCAGATTAAGTTGTTTAACACCTGGGGAAGGAAGGGGTGGTCAAGAAGAAAGGTCTGCCTGTGCGACAAGCAAGAGAAAAACTAATTAGGCAGCGCAAACCACAAGTAGGGAACTGAATCCAAGGTCAGCTCTTCACAAAGAATTAGGTGTCTCAAAATGGGCTGAATGGAATTGGCTGGGAAACAGTTTCAGATCAGCTTCTATCTCATTTGAAACAGGTATTTGAACCTCACTCACCCACTCAGGAAAACACTTCATCCATAGTTAAACTATAGGCTGAAACCAAGAGCCATCAGTACCTTGGTGAAAAATTTCAGAACTTTTATGTTTTCCTGGCATCTAAGATACAGAACTTTACAAATTATGGCAGTAAGTTTCCTGATGACACGAAGCTGGGAGGAGTGGTTGACCCACCAGAAGGCTGTGCTGTCATTCAAACAGACTTAGACAGGCTGGAGGGCTGGGAGGGGAGAAATCTTATGAAGTTCAACAAGGGCAAGTGTAGAGTTTTGCACTTGGGAAAGAACAACCCCATGTGCCAGTATAGGTTGGGGACCGACACGCTGGAGAGCAGTGTAGGGGAGAGGGACCTGGGGGTTCTGGTGGACAGCAGAATGGCCATGAGCCAGCAATGTGCCCTCGTGGCCAAGAAGGCCAAGGGCATCCTGGGGTGTATTAGAAGGGGAGTAGCGAGTAGGTCGAGAGAGGTCCTCCTGCCCCTCTATTCTGAACTGATGAGGCCACATCTGGAATATTGTGTCCAGTTCTGGGCCCCTCAGCTCAAGAGAGACAGGGAACTGCTGGAGAGAGTCCAGTGCAGAGCCACAAAGATGATGAAGGGAGTGGAACATCTCCCTTATGAGGAAAGGCTGAAGGAGCTGGGTCTCTTTAGCTTAGAGAAGGGGAGTCTGAGGAGTGACCTCATAAATGTTTATAAATATGTCAAGAGGAAGTGTCAGGAAGACGCAGCCAGGCTCTTTTCAGCGGCGTCCAATGACAGGACAAGGAGTAATGGATACAAGCTGGAACATAGGAGGTTCCATAAAAACATTAGAAAATCTTTTTCACTGTGAGAGTGACATAGCACTGGCACAGGCTGCCCAGGGAGGTTGTGGAGTCTCCTTCTCCGGAGACATTCAAAACCCGCCTGGACACGTTCCTGTGTGACCTACTGTAGGTGATCCTGCTCTGGCAGGGGGGCTGGACTAGATGATCTTTTGAGGTCTCTTCCAACCGCTGACATTCTGTGATTCTACGATCTTAATTACAGCTACCCTTGGGGAACAGGAAACAAGAAGGTTGGATCAAAAAATGAAATGCTTATAATGGGCCTAATACAGGATCCCAACCTAGGGAGTGAGCCCCATGCAGACAGTACTAGTTTTATTAATATTCCTGTTATTATTATTCCTGTTACGCAGTTATTCCTAAGCAAATTATTACATTCACGTGAAATCATTACATTTTCATTAGTGCAGAAGCTGATGCTTAATACTGCCAAACTCAAAGTAGTTCTGTGCCTGCTCAAAGCGGGCTCTGTACTGACTTCAGCTAGAGCTTTCGCTAGCTACTCAGACAGCTTACCTGATATGGGTGGCAGAGGAAAATGGATTTTGTTAATACCAGTTTTTCCCCGAGAGTTTAAAGAAAGCACTAAAGGCCTCCTTATCTATTGAGCTTTTGGCTTTGTGATGCAGATTCAGTAGTTGCTGCATTCTCTTTTTCAGATTGGTTGTTGTTTTTATCAGATCACTGAAAGTTGGGTGTGGACCGCCTGAAGTGAGCAATCTTATTGTCACTTTTGTCAGCATTTATGAAAATCCTCTATATCATGGCTATTATACGCCACACATAGTTTTATTGTCTGCTATGTTTTTATTTCTCATAATTGTAAAAATTACGGCTTTGTTCCTTTGCAATTGTCTTAGTAACGCATTACACTGCCTGATTGTTATTGCATAACTGAAATAATTATATAAAATCTTTAAAAATGCATGAAATTTCAATATTATAAAAATCTTATATAAAAGCAAAACTGAATTCAAAACTGAATGTAAATTTCAGATATTTGGCACCTGCATTGTTTTTACTCCCCGAGCATATGGATGAAACTTATTTGAATACACTCTGTTTCTCACACTTATTTTAGAAATTGGAAAGCAGCTATGATTAATAAAAACAATTTTGAGTTAAATCACAATGCCTGCTGAATGCCTTCTTGGGCATGTAAGCAATGGCAAATCAATTTCTAGTATGCTTCCTGACAGCTGAAAGTAGCTGTGCAATACTTAAGCTGAAGCAGTTTAATTAAACCTTGGCATTTTAACAGAATAAAAGAAAATTAACTATCCTATTTCATTTCCCTATAGTGTAAACAGAGTGCATGACAGACATCTGTGAGATATATAATTAATCCCACTAGTCAAAAAAGAATTTCAAGGATAGTTATGACTTCATTTCATATATACAATAAAGTTTATATCCCAAAGATGCTCATTATGTACCCCTCAAATTACTTAATGAGATGATTTATTGTTGTATACACTGTAAAAGAGAAATGTACAGCTATATACATAGAAGTAGATGCAGTATACATGTGTATGTCACTTCAAAGAAAGATGACTAACAAGAAGAAAGGAAAACAAGATGTAACCACACCAAAAAAAACTGCAGAAAACTGCAAAGCACATTTCATGTACCACAAAAACTAAATGAAAGGAAGGAGCTGTACTTTTCATTAAATTTTTATAAAATATTTACCAAAATATTTATTTGTTGCTTCGAAATAAGCATCAGTGAAGTATAGAAAAAGCATAGCATCTTTGCTAATAACATTGAATGGTACCAAAATATGTTATTGAACTGCAATTCATGTTTAAATTGATTTTTAAAAAGTATGCAATTCATAATCAGGCCAATTTTCAATTAAATGACAACTGAATGGTGACCGGAGGGTGACATACTACTGCACAGTGAAGCAGAAGCAATGGAAAGGGGAAAACATTTCCACGGTATATCCTGAAGTGAAGAAAGAAATAACAAGTTTTCAGCTAGCCAGGGAATGTTTATTGCAATTTGAGACGTGGAAGGGTGTTCTAACCAGCCTGCAGTTGCTGCCCCAGAAGGACAGTGTTCTCCCACAAATCACATCTCACATGTGTTTGATCCCATGGCTGTCTTGCATATGCTAGAGCACAACACGCTCAGTTGTGAAAGCAAATGAATCGAAATTATCATGCCACCCATGACAATGGGAGCTTAAATCGTTAGGTTACAGTTAGATAGAGATGGGCACTTGCATGACAGTTTCTTAATTTCAGACTGGATCTCATCCTTAGAACAGGAGCAAAAAATAAATAATCGGGATACACATCTGCCCACATACAAGTGTCTAGAGTCCTTTGAGATGTCTGATGTCATCCAAGAAATCCACAGGGGCTGGAAAATGACAGAGGACATAGAGAGAAGCTGCACTCTGCTGGAGTGGCAGCTGGGCGCCAGGTGAGATACCGTCAGGTCATATCAAAGAGCATCGGACCCTACAGATAGCCAGCTGACATCACTTAAAACAACACTTGCATGGGTATTAGTTGCCTAAGACAAAACTGTGCCTAAAATATCTCTCTGGCATACCCAATCTTACAGGGTTCCTGATTTGATGCAAAGCTCTCTAGCCACCAACAGCAACTCTTACCTTTTTTATTACATTCACCGTAAATGATTTTGCAAAGAAACTTTATATCCTGTACTAGCTACATATAAGCAAAGCGTATTTGGTTGTCCTTTTTGATGGCATAACTGGGTTTTTTGCTTAAAAAAAAAAGTATGTTTAATTTCAAAATAAAGCCTGTATATTTTATTTTTCCTCTTTTTAACAGAGAAAATACATTAAAGAATTCTGTGATTTAATAGTGGCTTTCTTCATGACTATTTCATCTCAATTACTGTTACCGAAAATTCTTGTATTTTCCTAGAACTAGGCTTTAATTTTGCAGATGTAGATCCAAGTGTAAAGTAGCTATTTTATTCTGGCTGCCATTTGCAACAATTCCTTCTTATTCAGTGGGAAAATGTGTCTGTCTACTGTGTTTCAGAATAGCAGAAACATAGGAGTGAAGGCTCTCACAAGCTAGTATATTTTCTTAAGTCTTAAGTAATCTGTGACACAAGAATCTATCTGAAGAATCTTTCTGAACTTCTGTAAGAATGTACAGTAGAAACTCTTTCATGGGCACTTAAGAGAAAATATGGAGTGTACTGCATCACTCACCTCCCATGGAAGGATACACCTCAAAATACCAGCGTAGCCTCTGGATTAAAAAGTGAACTTTAGCCATAAGCTACTCTGAAAGACTCCACATCTCATGAGGATTTCATAACAGTCCAAATTTTTTGTTTTAATCAGGACAGAAACAATGGCACATGACAGATGGCACATCACTATTCCACGTGTGAGGTTGTGGCGTAAGACCTGATTCACATGTAATGAATCCTACTCTGATTCTTGTGAACTATTCTAAATAGGTTTATCTATAGTTATAATGAAGGAACTTCTCTGTGCATTACTGTACATAAACTAGTGGTCTACTCTGTAAATATTTAACCATGTATATAACCAAACATATTCAGTAAAGCAGCTGATGGGAGTTGTATATATTCCTAACAGCCGACACAAAGAACAGAATTCATGACACATTCGTGCTAGTACTACTATGTATTAATTTGTCTCTGTATTGATTGTTGCAATGAACAATGTTTGTTTTCTTTCTTTTTATGTACTTTCCCTGTGGCCCTTACAGGGCACTGTTATCTATATTCTCAAAAGTAAAAAGTAAGTGAAACGAAGATGCACATAACAATACAAATTAAACTTAAAATTTTATTACAGATATAACACATGATAGCAGAAGTAATTCCAGCACAACTACTGCACAGTAGAAGCACAATGTAAAATAACATTTTAATGTGGTAACATAGCTGAAGCACTAGATTTATTACCACCATTACTTTTATTCATCACCTCGGTACACTTAAAAGACAAACAGTTGGCATGCATTCATCTCGATGACACAGGAATTAGTGAGTTAACAAAACAAAATGATTCCTCTTTAAGACTACATGATGTTCTTTTTAAAGTTTGAATAACAGTGCAAAAGAAAATTTGAAAGTACTAATTATCACTAAAGACCAGAAGGAGTTCACTTTACACAGTATCCTGGAAGGATATTGTTATGTTGATAGTAAAGACGAAAATAAAATTGTTATGCTACATGCATGTCCATAGCAATTTGGCAAGAGACAAGAGTAGAATTTAGATAGGAAAACCCCAAACAAACAAAAACTTTGCTAACAGTGTTGTAAATCTGTTTCAAAATGACATTAAAGGGCTTGTTTACAACCACTGCTAGAATACCTATAACAGAGATTTCTTTTCTTCGTATGACTATAGAAATATTCTAGTAAGTTCAGGAGATAGATAAATATTTTTTTTAAAAATAAAAGACAGGTAAGTTTTAGTTGTTGTATTTAACTAGTTTAAACATAACACACTATTTAACATATATCATTGCCCGCTGCCTGGAGGTGTTCAAGGCCAGGCTGGACAGGGCTTTAAGCAACCTGGTCTAGTGAAAGGTGTCCCTGCCCATGGCACGGGGGTTGGAACTAGATGATCTTTAAGGTCCCCTCCAACACAAACCACTTTATGATTCTAGGACGGTGAAACTTTTTCAAGCAACTGCCACCTTGTTATAGTCGCTTTACAATAACACGTTCATGCTTCTGAACCACTTTACCATGACACTGCCACACTTACCCAGCTATATTGTATCACTAATTTTGTTTAAACACATAGAACTGAAAAAATAAAAAAATAAAAAACCCCCCTAAATTAACAGTCAGTGAGTGCCCTACTGTAACAGGATGTGTCATAATAAAAGGTTCTTTTTAATGAATAATACCTTATTTAGAACTACAATATGGCATTTAAAATCTAATTAGTTTATCCCTTTCTCCGCAGACAGAGGAAAAAAAACCAACCAAAAATAGCAACCGAGAAGAAAATAATACAATATAAGCAGGTACAGAAGTGGTAGAAATGAGAACCATGTGTCCCCTGCTACCAGTGCATTTGTAGTGGTCAGAACTAAAAGGAATAAAAAGACAAGCAAAATATGTAGTCTGAATTTATTCTAGTAAAATTCCATTGCAGCAGGAAATCTTGGAAAAGGAACATTTAAAAATAAGAAGGAGAAAAAAGGCAAGGAAAACAAAGGAGAAAAAAAAAGCAAGGAAGGTGTGTAAAGTCTGAGGGGATAATCTGGAAGAAGTCTTTGAAGGAAGGCAATTGAAGAATGGTTCTCATCCATACTGCCTGCCAAGGAAGAACACCAAGGAAACGACCCTGTCTGGCTTTCCTCTCTGTTAGACTCAGTAGATTTGCCTTGGAAGGAGCCTAGGACTGAACCAGCACCTACACCCTGGGGCCCCTCAGCGCAGAAGGTGCCAGTAAAAGTTGCAGACCTCAGTTACTTACAAATTAATCCCCAAATTATTGCCTAAGCTCCTGTAGAATCAATGGAGGTAGACAGGAACCTCCAAAAACATTCTCCAGAATGCTGAAGTGATAGGCTTAGCTTTTTGTAGGCTACATGAAAAGATCAAAAAACTTTGAAAGACAACCATGGATTCCAGATGCTGCATAAGGAATATAATGGGCAACAGAGAAACTGAAGAGGAGCATGTCTGAATTTCTACATGCCTCAGGAGATCAGGGTTCTAAGAAGTACCGGGTACTTCTAAATGTTGCCCAAGGACTTCTGGAGCTCTTTCTGAGGCTGGGTCATGAATGTGAATGTAACACCTTATCCTATCCTAAGATTTCAAGAGGGGAGCTATTACTAATACCTAACCATGAAGCTCACATAAAGTTGTGTTTTTCTTGAAAGGGTTAATACGCTGTGAAAGGCATGCTAAACGGCAATTGCCATTTGGTATAGATCCTCAAAAAGCAGGTGATGATACAGAGCCTCAGAACAGCTGTTGCATCCTTTAGCCCTGAGGTAGACCACCTTGACAGTTTGCATGGTGTCCCGGGAGATGGCCTCATAAAACTTTTTTCTCAGAAGGAGGTTGATCACTCAGGCATAATCCCTGAAAACTTTAAGAACTCTACTTTTTTTTAGTGCTCAAACAAACACATTGGATACATAGCATAACCCAGAGAGATTTCTCAGAAACAACATGGCTATTTCACAGTCCAGTATATGTATTTTTTAAGGGTAGGGCTACGCTGGCAGCTTAATGGCAGCATGTCATGTGACAGCAAGTGAAAAGTCATACAATAACCCAGAGGTTGCATCTTTGGAGAGCAATGAATAAGCTGCTATGAGCCAGCTGAGTACAGGTGGACCCATGCTGTCAGTATGAGCTATTCCTGACTCTGACCTTGAATTTCTTTATCGGGAAAGTAATTTAGTTTCTATTACAGCTGTGTAGAAATCCAAAAAAAGACATAAGCAACATGGCCAACGAGGGGTGGATGGGGAATGGGGACAGGTGAGAAAGGACGAGGGGAACTCAACTGTTTACATGATGGTGTAGATGCCACAAAAGCTCACTGATCAATAGGTTAGCCAGTTCATTAAAAAAAAAAAAAAAGCCTTTACATTCATATCTCACTCATTGCTTAATCCATTGTACAAGAAATTTGTCCTCAAAAATAAGTGAATACAGTCATTCAGAATAAATGAGCTTTCTTCAGGGATTTTATAGTTGCTACCAACAATATATTTCATTTTCTATGGAACAGACTCTTATGCACAAGTTATTACTACTTCTGAGTCTAGGTGATCAACATATCAAATCCTACTACTGTCCTAGTGATTAAAACATATTGAGAGCACTTTACTTGCACCAAAAATTTTTCAAATCATATTTTGATTGTACAAATCCATGTATAATATGGTATGTTAGCAAGTAGGTACTTTACAAAAATGACTGAATCTTCCACTGATTTTGATTTAACTTGCCAGCATATCCAGGAAAATAATCTACAGTATATTATCTCAAATTCAGGCACATAACAGTTTAAGGCAGCAAAAGAGATTTGTTACACACAATACAAACTGGTAGCAAACAGCACCTCTGAGTGGGGCCTTTCACAAAAGATTTCACAACATAACAACCACCAAAAAATATAGGGACAACAAAGCTCAGAAATAACCTGAAAATGCTGATTTCTCTTTCTTTCATATGTACTGCATTTTCAGCAGTCCTAAGCAGCAGGTAACTTCCAGGGACTTTCCAATCCTACAAATAACCAGCTACATATTTACAATTAACCATTATTATTTTCACCAATACTACAACAGCACCAGAAAGCCCAGACTGGCACACCACTTTTATGCAAGGCTACTAAAGTATCATCCTCTAGATCTCTGGTAACAAGTTGTGTAAAAATATCTACAGATACAAAATATCTATTTTTAGCCGTTGGTCCAATAGTAGGGTTGATGAGCCACAAGAAGAAGGAAGATTCTGCATATCGGACGGCAGGAAGAATAACGAAGAGAGAAAACTAAAGGGAAGGATATGGATTATGTAGTCCTACACTAAGGCAGGCTAGCTTGTCTATTTTTTACCCTGGCTAGTCTGTGTCTACAGTACTTTGATTACAGCAGATGACTTGTACAACACAAGTCTTGTGCCAGACCCAAGTTCACTACAGCTCACTACAGCTGTTCCAGAACAGCTGAGCTAAAAAAGGGTTGGAAGATACCACAATGAGACTGACCAAATGAAAACTACTTTAAAATGTTGTAGGCCATGCCAAAAAAGCTGCAGGAAGTCAGTGGAGGAACGGATTATTCCATACAAATGATAATCTGAAGCCATTAATTTGATGTTTATCATTTCCTCCTCTCATTTTTGTAGTAAATACCTCAATGATACATTTCTATGATTCCATGATTCTATGATTTCATTGTAAATCCAGTTATTCCTGCTCCAGCTTTATGTAACGCAGTGTATCCCATTTAGTATGTCAGTAATCCTCCGCTAGAGGGAGAGTAGCCATTCATGAAGTGCCATCAGCATTTCAGTTCAGCAGCATGAACTTCCCTTCAATCAGCACACATTAAAAGCAACGAACCCACATGCCATGCTATGCTGGTTGTAAAGGTGAGTTCAGTTTGGAGAGCTGCAATCCAGCTCCTCACTACCCATGTGGGATGGGATGATTTGATAGAAAATGGCAAGACGCATGGCACAATTCTCACAGAAAAGGTTTATGGACAGCATAATTTCTATTCCATATACAACCAACACTCTCACTCCTTTAAACCAAATACTTCTATGTGTTCTGCTTGGATTTGCTAGCTCTTTCACACCGTGACTTCTTCTTTTGATCTCCAAATCCCTTCTTGTTCGACAGTTCCTGCAGTGGTTCCCTTATTTCCTGCTTTTCCAATGCATTCACTTATGCATATTTTCCCTAACTAAAATTCCTTTTAAATTAAAATCCCTTCCTCAATGGCTCATTTTTTAACTTCCATGGTAAGGAAGCCAAATTTCACTTCCATATTTATCATCTTGGTTTCTCAGACATTTCCTCTCAAGCCTTGTAATATTTTGTCTTCCCCAAACTCTTTACCTCACCATTCTCTTCACATTCTGAGACCCTGCCTCCATCTACTTACATAATACATTTTCTTCTTTGTTGTCTAACAACATTTCCCTACTCTTTGGTATTCACTTATCTCTGTCGTTCTCTGCATAGCCTTGTTGCAAAAACTGTCAGGAAAAAAAAGTCATCATTTATCTTCTCAATATGTAAATCATTCTTCTCTGTCATGAGCAATTCCTTGTTTTTACCTCCCAGAACCCTTTTGCTTCCCCTAAACTTCCCAATCCTATATTCTCTCAACTTCTTCCAGCACCCAACCCCTCTGCTTCATTTGCACCCTTCGCAACCTCTGTCCTCCCCGGCTCCTACTACACATCTCACAGTCTTCCCTGAGAAAACTGCTCCAAAACTCACAGAATGTTCAGGGTTGGAAGGGACCTCAAAAGATCTTCTAGTCCAGGCCTTCTGCCAGAGCAGGATCACCTAGAGTAGGCCACACAGGAACATGTCCAGATGGATTTTGAACATCACCAGAGAAGGAGATTCCACAACCTCTCTGGGCAGCTTGTTCCAGTGCTCTGTCAACCTCACAGTGCAAAAGTATTTTCTAACGTTTTTATGGAACTTCCCATGCTCCAGCTTGCACTTGTTGCCCCTTGTC
>NW_009692906.1:43256-57039 GCF_000703405.1 Apaloderma vittatum | reverse complement strand
GGATGTTGTGAGGGACGGTGTCAAAGGCCGTGTAACTTAGGGTAATCCTCTCCAAAAAGGTATTCGGCAGGAACTTGATCAAATGTGTGATTCTAAGCAGTATTGTCTCAATACATTCAGAATACAACAACTCAAACTGTGTGAGAAACTCTATTAGCATTAGCTGTTTGCCAGCTTTCTCACTTAGAACATTTGTAGCCTGTGATATGGCACACTGAAGAGGCCATGGTGCTTGGACACACAGCTGAGAGCCATGGACCCTCTAGCAGGCAGGCTGAAAGCACGTTGACGTATATGCTGAACAAATTTACTCGCAGAGATTGTATACTCAGTATTCCTTTGTAAAGGATATGCTTCTTTATAACTTACAAATGATACTTCTTCATCACTTAGAAATTTGCAAGTAGAATCTAGGGGAAATTTTCATTCATTTGACAATCATCCCTGCAAATGGGACTAAGTATTCACTGACTTCAAGTCATTCAACCCGGAGCTTGAAACACTGCTGGAATACTGAAGTAATGGATTTTACAGGAATATTATCCTGAGTGCCTGTAAGGAATGCGTTGCTAATTTCTGTGGGGTTTTTTTTAAGCTTTTAGTGCTTTTGTGTGCACTAACACAAAAGTGGAAAAAAATCCATGAAGTCAGTCTGTGTCTGAAAATTTACTTTGGAAAACTATTTGGCACAGAGTGAATTCATTAATCTTGGGTGATAGATAATGAAAGACAAATAGGTAAACAGCTACAGTAAAATGTTGCATTTATGTTTCTCTTCATGGTTGTGTAGGTACAGAATAAGAGTAGTTATTATTATTCAATTTATGAGTATCTCATTTTGACCATGCTGCAAAATCAAATGAAATCTAAAACACAAACCCAGAGTTTCAGAAGTTTTTCAGGGTTTTCAAACTAAACCAGCTTGAAGTGGCTTGAGTTTTAGAAAGGATAGGTAATGTCTGAAGATCAGATAACTTCGCTGAATTTGGAATTGAGTCCAGGTCAGCTGAAATACCCACATCATTGTTCAGTTTAGAAGATGTGAACCTTAAAATCCAATATTCATGTAACAGGTTTGAATTTGTTTTCCAAATTATGCAGAGCAGTCTAAGAGGGAAAGTACATGTATAGCTCATGAATGTAAATATTAGTGGAGATTCATTTATTCATACTATTCCGAGAACATAAAATATTTATTTTACAAGCAAATTAGTAAATCGTGTGAGGGGATAAAAGGAAGAGTCTCATGATGCATGAGATTGCGTGGTAGACTGATCTTACTGTATCAGTAACTATGAAGTGTCTGTGTGTATGTATTTATGCTGTGACTTCATATGCTGCCTGCAGTGAAGAAAACGGACTTTTAAAAACATTTTAACTGGGTTTCAGAGAGCCTATGCACAGTGCAACCTTGTATTGTTGAATTAGTTGTTCCAAATTGTTGCTTTACTGGTGCTAATATCGTATGTTGCTATTGAAAATTAATGTAAAGTAGAATTGAAATTACCTTCTGGATATCTACTAGAACTGAAGTATCTTATTTAAAAGTTACTTATATTGCTTTAATATGCTTACTGGTATCTCACAGTGAGAGCTTGATTGATGGCTTTTCGATAAACTGTACTGCTAAACTCTACAGCAAATTAATTAGATAGTAGTTGTACTGCATCGTCAGTTGCTAGCCTATCTGACATGAAACAAAACAAAAATGAAAAAATATTAAAAGCTAAGCAAGTGGCCACAAAGGGGCTTTTTAATGTAAACAGATATATCTGATTTTAAAGAAAAAAATCAGTCATTTCCAACAGCAGCATCAAAGGAAAAGAATTACGGCAGCTGTTCTGTGGAAGGTGTAATAGCAAGTCAATTGATACAAAAGGAATAGCATTAAACACATTAGAGCTGTAAACTGGAAGCATAGATCTGTTTTTAGTGGCCTAAAACCTGTTAAGCTGAGAATATCTGTATTTTTAAATCAACAGTAGTAGAGCACTGCACTGTTCCTTTGATTTGTCAAGGAATATAACAGATAGATGGACTTAAATCTTACTAGTCTTAATTTTCACAAGTGTACATACTGCAGAAATACAAACATACTTTGGAAACTGAGAAGTGGCATATACATGCGGAGCTTGGTTTCCAGCTGAATGTGGTGCTGCAGGTGATGGACATCCCACAGAAATCAGGTGTGGCTGAAAGTGCTTCCCAGACCAGGGAGCCTGATTCTGCAAAAATGACCGGACAGATAGAAAGAGATGAATTGGCTTTGAATCCTTGCTATTTCTATTATCACAGAACTTTTTTTTGGTGAAACTTCTAATGTCTGCTTTGGAACAGCTGCCCAGCCTTTTGCCAGGGATGTGTTTTGTAACATGGTGTTGTCTGCCATTAAGAGGATTTTCAGGTGGATGACAGGTTAATTCAACGTCCAACCCTCTACAGCATTTCTAGAGTTTGCAAGAAAATTGTCAGGCACCTTTCTATTTTATTAGAAAGATCTTAAATTAGAGTTATGATTCCTGATTAGTACCAGTCTGCTGAAGTCCATCATGTATAGGTAATACTGGATTATTACTTTTTCAAAAATTACTCTCTTTGCATCTCTAGATTGAATTTCATCTTCTATGTTATCATCTAGTCATGTAGTACCGTGAGATCCTTTTGCAAATCTTGATTAGTTCTTTTATCTACTACTCTGGATAACTTGGTAAAAGATGCTTAAGAAAAATTAATGGCAAGTTAATGTAGACACTGTGACCACAAGGAAATTTCTGGCTCATGTCTTTCTCCCAATTTACTGCTGATTTCTTCCTGAGGTCGAAGACAGCGATGCTGATCTGTGTGTATCAGCTGAGAATTCCTGGGTACTCAGCCGCACTGATTCTTGGAGGTCTCATAGGACTGAGATGCCTGGATCTCTGTACTGCACACCCAGTGCAATTAATAGTCAGCCTCGGGGGGCTTTCTTCCAGCACCTCCATGTATGTACTGATTTTAACATAGCTCTTCTAAAAGACATTTATGGCATGGGAAATCTTTATGACTATTTCCTTTTCATCATATAACGGTTACTTTTTGCACTCGAAGATACATGCTGTGAAATTAGCTGTATTTGTTGTCTGAGGAAGTTTAATTCTCTTCAAACTAAGGAGACGGTATTTTTCGAAAATGTAGCTTTTCCTGAATCCAGTCATGAATTCAACTTCATTAGGTTTCCTCTTCATGAAGCAGCATCTCAGGTCTGTGTGGGAAGCGTGCTGTTCCAGCCAAGCATGTCCCATTTCCTGGGAGGCTTCAGGCAATGTTGCTGAGCTAGGGGGTGATGTTAGTGTTGCCCCAATGACAAATTTGATAATACCAAGTTAAAAACAGAGACAGGACAACATATCATAATAAAGAGATTAGACTGTATTCTCAAAAAAATCAGTGAGCCCTAATTGGAATCAGCGTAGTTTTATTCCCTACTCTACTACATCCTTGGTAAACGTTAATATCCACTGTCAGCTGTAAATGATGCTACAGTTGCCATAATGATAAAACCAGCGGTGTTTAATTTTCCTTTCATGATATTCTACTTGACTGTAGAAATCTGCAAAATGAATTTCTGAATTTGGTCCACAAAGATGTGTGTGTTTGGGTAGTCAGATCTCCAGTTGCATAAAAATTGATCTTAGTATTGCAGCCAGCGAATCCTAGGGTGATAGATACTGCAACGATTTTGGTGTTGCAAGGATTAAGATGTAAGTCCATTTTTAAGTAAAACAAGACATTGATATTTGTGTTATTTCCAATTTAGGCATTTGTCTGGTCAAATGAAAACATTTACTAACAGTACTGCCCCCCATCCTCCGCTGCTCCCTGTTCCCATCAGTATCACTTCACTTGTCGTTACACTTGTCTTTTCTTTTTTCAAAGTTGAAAAAGTCAGGTAGGTATTGAGATTTGAGTCTGTTGATCTGTTTTTCAATTTAAAACCTTATTTACCCCATTTACTAGTAACCCAAAATAAAGATTTTCCAAGGAAGATTTATTTTGCTTACATTAAGTGCCTGTCTCTGCTTTGACTAAATGACTACTTTAGCCTGAATATGTAATTCTAGGTAGCTGAAGTGAGGTGACATCAGTTATACCTTGAGAGATGAGTTTTGGTCTGGTTTGAGACATGCATTATGTTGCATTTTCTTATGCCCTGTTTAGTAGTTTTTAATTAGATGTGTCCTGATTTTCAGTGCATTTTTTGCATCTGTTTTTGAAAGACTAAGGATATTTTACTAGTAGGTTATGATACTATTTTGTGTACAAATACAGTAGACTGAGATGGATGTTAGAAAGACAAAAGTTCATCCTCCCACAAAGGTTTCTCCAACAATAAATGTGATATGGATATTAGAAGTACCACTTGAAATACCAAGAGAGATTTTATATGGTTTCTATTTTAATCTGAAAATGAAATCTTCTTAAATTGAAACAACAGATCTTAGGAAAGAGTATACTTTTTTTTCTCCTCTTTGAATATGAAATGCTAATTGAGCTAAGCAAAATTACCCACTACATTGACTCATTGGTCATATTGTAATTTAAGAAAGAAACAGTATCCTCGTAGGCCAGTGACCTTTGTGAATCAGTTTGAGGATTAATCTCTCTTATAAATATCTCTCTTCTGAATTAGCATTCAAAAGTTACAGTCTTTCTGTTAAAAATTGATTTAAGATGTAGCAACATAATACAGTTCAGAAGTATGTATATAAATTCAGTGAAGGTACAGAACATCAGTGAAGTGGAAGACTGACCACCAGACCAGGTGATGAAGTTTCCAAAGGTAGTAGCAACCACACGTAATACCTTCTTCCTTACTTTCCTATGTTTTCTCTCTCCTGAGTTAATTAACCATTGTGTGCTCTCACTCCAGAGATTCTAGTTTCTGTTACAAAGTGCACACATGTGGGGTGTCAGCCTCGCTTACAGGAATACGAGCTGGTGCTTGTGGACAGTGCTAGTATTCACAAAGCTCAAACAGTGGCCAAGCATTTGAAATACATGGATTAACATCTTTGCGCTTCTATAGATGCCCCAGAATTGCACAAAGCAGAATCTCTTAGTTATAAATGTGATTAGTGTCTTCAGATACATGGAGCCCTCCTAGTAACACAAGAAAGAGAAAGAAAGGTTCACATGCCCACTTGGGCTGTCACAGTGAGCACTTCCCAGACAAGACGGACACTCATCAGCTGAAGTATTTTCATGAGAACCACGGGCTGCATTAAGCATTCCTCAGATGTTGATTACCCCAGGCTACAGTGCCTATTACTCATATACTGTCACAAATATTTGCAAGTTTGAATAGTGATTTTGTGACATTGAAAAACTAGGATATATTGCTGCATGAAAGAAGCAACTAGATTTGGGTTAAGATTCTGTCTGTAATCTGTCTTTGTGAGCCTTGGCTAAAATAAATTCCCCAAAGATATATTTCTGTTAGAAAATGGTTGTTATTAATTGGAATTCCTTATTATAATGCAGGAATTTTGATAAAAATATTTTTAAAAATGAGGATTAGTTGCTTTGAGATTTCACACATTTAGGTTTTGCGTTGTAATGCCTTTTCATTTAAAATATTATAATGAAATTGCAAATCTAATTGAAGTCTGATTATATGGAAATATTTTTAAACAGTTCCATCTTCTAGAAAATTTCAAATTTAACTCTGAATATAAACACTACTTAAAATAATAAAAAATATGAAAAAAATTATAATGAAAAGCCTTAGGGGAGTTGGTTGTAGTCTATAGTCCTTTGTAAGACATGCCCTCTTTTCAGTGGATATAGTCTTCTGACCTGTGATTCACTTCTCCCAAAGCCCAAAACAAATTGTGGTATCGAGAGGGCAAGTACGTGAAAATGAACAAAAGACAGGTAAAAAGAGAGACTGAAATGTCACATCTACACAGGGAAAAAACCCAGGTTCTCTGTAACTAGAAATTTCTGTTTGGGAAAGCTGACAGGCTGCTGTCCTGAGCTGATTAGTCAAAAAGATGTAATGCTTTCTGAGAGGAGGAGTGATAGGCTGGGTGAACTTCAGATTAAAAAAGGAATTTGATGGGAGCAGGGAAGAGTCTTCTAATTATCTTTTCTTTTGGCAGAGATGCAAATCTCCCGCTGCAGTGTTTAAAGGTCAGCTGTACCAAGCAGCGGCTGAGAGATTTAGTAGAAGTGGAGGCAATGATGAAGTGAGCTTTGTGTTGTCCATCTCTTCTCTCAGTGTGTGAATATATCATAATCTCTGTAGTTTGATCTAACAACACTGATTTAGTTCTACTACTCTGATAACACAAGCTTGAGGGGTTAGCCTGTTGCCTAATTCTTGCCCTTGAGTTTTTCAGTTTTGACTGTATTCCAGTGTGTTAGTGCTGGCTTCTAGGAATTGGAATTTCTGAGGTCGCATCTGTAATGAGCAATGGACAGTAGCAAACAGCGCATACACAGTTAAGTGCATCAGTGCTGTAATGTGTTGCTATAAAACAGTGAAGGTATGCAGGACCTACAGAGTGTTGTTAAAATACAAGTTCACCAGATAATATAAAGATTATCAATGCAGAAAATCCAACATGTTATGGCAAATTCTTAAGAGGTCATTTTTTTAAAATGCAGTTAAAAGATGTAAAGGAGAGAAAATCTCGAGTTATAAAAATATAAATAAACTGTTTTGTCACTTTCTAGCTGAACACGGTATAAGCAGCATAAGAACAGACTATGCAAATACTGATTGAAATGTAAAGTTTATGAAAAAAAAGGTCTTGAATAAAAGAACTTGCTGGCTCGTTACTTCAGCTACTTCTAAAACGAGCTTTTGAAAAGATGAGACCAATGACCTGAATGTGTTGGGAGAACTTTGCTTCACAGCTTAGATTTGGGTCCTGGCGCTCCTTGTTTAACATGGCACTCTTGGCCCCTCACCCAGGAAGGCTCTGTCTGTTTCAGGCTAGCAGAGCACAGCAATAAGGATAAGGGAAATTCATTTAAACCAACTTCACTGGAGCTTTTTTCCACTTTAACATTACTGTGTGTGGAATGAATGCACTCTAGGATTGGCACTTTTATTACTTACCTTTAAATAATAGCCTTTCCTATTTACCCAGGAGCTGGACTCAGAAAATGCGTTTCAACTACTGTGAGCCAAACTCTTGAGATTGCTCATCCTTCACAGAAATTAAGTTCTTCAAAGGTAGCATTTATTTCATTTGTATTTCAGTAGCATTGTGGAGGCTCCAAGAGCTATCTGTGTCCCTAGATTTGGGAATACAGATGAGACAGGTAAACTGTAGAAGGAGATGGAAAGGGAGAATGAATCTATCATGTGGATCAGTGATGGAGCCTGGAATAAAAGAGAGATAAGCGAATGTAGCTAGTTCAAAATCAGTCCCCATTATACTCAGTTAAGAATATCCATGTAAGGGTTTAGCTGAATTAACTCCTTCTGTTTAGAAAAAAAAAAATCATTGTGCAATTTCTATAAACAAATTGAGATTTGAGATTATACATAGATATAAACATTATTTTTTGTTTTAACACTATTACAGTGTGACTTTGGCAAACGGTATGAAAGAACTTACGGTACAAATGAAATATCTCCAGGATTAAACATATTAATCAAAATGTTTGCCAAAGCCAGCACAGTGGAAATAATAACTATTTGGTAATCAGAATGATGCTTTATTGACAGTAACTTAAGCACGCTACAAGAAAACTCTTCCTTTTAATTTAATGCCAGTAAGCCCGGGAGTTAGGTCTAGGCCTCTGCTGTCCCATTTGAGCTAGAATTCCTTTCTGTGCTGAAGATTCCGAGAGCCCTTCAGCAAACTGACATGCTTGTCAAGGTGTGAGATATGACAGCTGTCAATAAACAGCCTTACTGGGTTACTTACTGGACTGCTGACCCTCTGTGGTCAGGTGTTGCGCTGTTTGCTCGTTTGCAGATAGCATGCAGAAGGGAAGCCTGAACATGGGAATGGCATCTGGGAGGTGTGTGTGGAATTATTTCTAAAAGGAAAGGCAGCACAGGAAAAACGTGCAAATGCTTTAAATTCTAAAAGAAGAATCTGGGCAACAGTAATTGAGAGGTGGCAGGCAGGTGGGGGGAGGCCTTTAAAGACAGATAACTTGTTCTTGAGCTATTCGAGCTGGTAGATAGGTGCTTAATGGACAGGTAATGTGGTCAAACCACTTCAATAAAATTAGCTTAAAGTCAAGCAGGTACTTAAGTGTATGTAAACTTCAGGACTTTGAACCTTGCTATTTTGGGCCTCACAGAGTTCCAGAATCTTGCAGCAAGTCCTGAATTCATAATGTGAGATTTTTTTGCACCTTTATGTAATTAATCAAATAAGGCCCAACTTTCCTATTGCTGATTGAGCTTCAGGTGATAAATGGTGACATTTTCATTAATCCTCTTAATCACAGCCTTTATTGCATAAGTGTGAAGCAAGGGAACAAAAGATAAACAACCCAAAGATTTATCAGACTTTCCGTGTCTGCGGAGCATATTTCAAGAGCTAGAAATGTCAGCCACTGAGTGCGGCGAGCCTGGATGTGCTGCAAGTTATGTGAGCTCCAAAAGGGACGTTGTCTTGCTTCAACATGGACTTCTTGTGGTAATACACCTGGTTAACATTGCTGGTGGTGGTATGAAAACAGCTGACGCAAGTGCAGAGGCAGCGGCTTTTTTTCTTGTTTTACTGCAGAAACTAGATTTAGAAGTTCCTCAGAATACTTAAAGTTGTGATAAATGTGATTCCATGGAAGGCCAAAGGCAAGGCCCTGCACCTAGGCTGGGGCGATGCTGGCCTAGCGTTCCAAGTACTGAGTTCATGGCAAATTTCTGAAACTTACCTGTTCTGAAGAACAGAGACTGGCAGTGGTAGCCATATCCCTAATACTTGAATTCAGAGCACCATTCTGAGACTTAGCTTAATCAATGTGTACCCTGTCAGCCCTTCATTAGGAATCATTTATAGGGTTATAAGTCTAGACTTTCTCACCCAGGGATGTGTTTCCTTTGCAGGCTATTAGTGTCCCTTGTGTCTCTCACTCTGTTGGATGGATGGTTGCTGTGCATTAGGATTGTTTCTCACCTGTACATCACCTCCTGGTGATGAACTGAATTCATGTGCCCTTTTTCAAGGCCTATGTAGTGTAAACAAGTCTTCTTCAGAGTTTTGTGAGGGAATGTAGTAGGATCACACTCCTGCTCTTGGAATTCCATCCCTGTGCCCAAGGGTGAGGCCACATGATGCCACAGGCTGCATTGCCATCTACAGTTTGGAAGTCTGGATGATTTTGTAAGTAAGTTTTGGTTGCAAGGTTTACAAACCATTTTAAGTGTTTCCCATTGTGATCAGTTTTACCTTTCCTAGACCAGCGATCACAATGCAAAATTGGGTCAAGGATTTCTTATAAAATGTTTCACAAACCTTTAAACTAAATTAGCGTGAATTAAAGACTTCCAGTGACACAGAAACATTTTATGTTTGGGGGTTTTTTTTATGATAAAGGACAGGTAAAAATGAACAAGAGGATTAATTATATTTTTACAAGATATTTGAAATGTAGCCTATAGTGAATGTGTAAGAATATGCTGTAATGCAGTAATGCATCAGAATATACCATGTGCCCCCGACACAGGTTAGAGTTTTACCACTGGAGCAGTATAACATTTATTTTGCTTTACAGAAAGCCAGTATACGTACATGTATGTACTTCATGGTGAGTGAATAACGGACTGGTTTATAGCTATAGTAAATACAGTTGGCATATTTCATAAAGAGCTTCCTAAACATGTTTACAGCCTTGAATTTCAATTTAGAATTTCTATCCAGTATGGGAAGTTTATTGAATAGAGTTAGCATATACCCAGGCCTCCTGCCCGTTCTTTAAGGTTATCTAATACTCAGTGAGAAGAACACAAAACAAATCGCAGTGGTTGAAGTGTCTTTTCACAAAGCTGCTCTTTCAAGACAAAAAAAAGATCTGTTTTAATAAAATATCTATGGAGGAATAAAAGTGTGCTCCTGGCAAGTCAGTGATACCTTCTGGTGCAAATCTGAACTGAATTCATAGTGTTTGGGATTTTCACAGGTAAAGCAAACTTAGAATCGTGTCATACGCATTGGTGTGGTTTAGTGCTCCTTGGGTTATTGCTAATATTGCTGAACTTGGGTTCAGTAGTTTGCAGGGCAGTACAGAGGGCACTGAGTTCAGGGTTAAGGATCTTTTTTTTTCTCTTAGCCCTGTGATCACAAAGTGAACTCATCATGGTAAAATTTTGTTTGTTGTCTCAGGGAGAGATTACTTTTTTAAAGAGAAATCAGGCACACTGAATCGTGTAGTAATTTTTAGGAGGTAAACAGTTTCACTGTTTTGTAGTTTGATACATGCAATTCGTGGTGCAGTGGTGTGTCCTGTGGAAATGAAGTGGTACTGCTAATGGTGGAGGTGTGAAAGCAAATATCAACCCTTGTATAGCTTGCGAGAGCTACTTTATTTCTGGAGATGCGTGAACGGAATTTGTATTGTTGAGTAAGTGTATGCTTGTGTCTCCCTGGCTTGCTTCCTTTTCAACTCAGGAGAAAAAAGTGTTCTTTTGTTGCAGAAGAGTATTTATCCTTCTAGGTAATGAGCATTAACATTCTGCAGGTCAAACTTGATTCACCTGTGGCTAACCCTCAACATGTTAGTGTTGACTCTCTTATTCTCATCCTAGATTTGATTGTGAGTGCTCAAGTACCACACGCATCTGTAATTCTGTGTCAGTAGCTACTGATAGCTGGGAGTTAACTGGAAGATAGAGTAACAACGTCTCCGTGCAATGCAAAAAAAATACTCGTTCCAGAAATCTGCAGTGCTGGGTAGTTTGCGTATTGGTGAGCAGGCAGACAGCATTACTGTTGGTTACAAAAGTAATTCCCGTACTTTCTGTGGAGGCAAAAATTCTGTGAAGGGTTTATGAGCAAGTGGATTAAATTCTGAAGGTACGTTTTGTCTCACTGATCTTTCGTTTTCTTTGATGATATGTGGATATCCTTCCCCACCTGCCTCTCACTGCCTTAGTAATGATTTTTGATAAATATATGTGATTTATTTATTAAATTTGTGAGTGGTTGTTATTTGTAACTTCTCAGTATCAGTATGATTGATCTTTGAAAAAAGTGAATCTGTAATATGCATAACCAGTGTGAGTGGTAGATTACATACAATGTACCTAAAGTGTAACTGTTTTTATAAAAGAATAAACATGTCATTTTGTTAAGGGACTACTTCTGTTTTGAACACTTAAGAGCTGTTACATGAAGTGTGGGCTTTTTGTCATTAAGAAACGATCACTGGATGTTTTATTTGTCAGGTGTCTGACTTCTTCAAGGAATGGAAAACATGCACTTTGAAATTAAATACTTTGTGACATTGTAACTAAGTGATTACACTGCTAGAAAGGAGTGCATTTTCTCTCCTGTTCCAAGTGCTAAGTGCAAGCTGTGGAGTTTCATTTTGTTAGCATGCTGAGTCTTCTTAGATCACGCTGGTTTAAATAATAAAGGATGTGTGCACCTCAGAGGAAATATGCCACATCTCCTGGGATTGATTTCCATCTCAGTTAACCAGTCAGAGACAAAGAGGTCAAGATTTTGATCCTGACAGCAGGAGCAGTCTTTAAGATTTTGTGGCTGAATGTGCTTGGGTGTTTGTATGACAAATCCATGTTACTCAGCCTGACAGAAAAAATCCTTAAAACAAGCATAATGGATATTGTTTCATAGAATATTTGAATAATGAGGAGTAAGAAAATAAATGAGGATGCATTCATGCATATGCTTGGAGCTTATATTTGTTTTATAAAGAGTGGATTATTATGTGTTATATTTGCCTCTATTATTTAAGTGCAGAAGATGGAGTTTTTTTGTAGGAACAATCATTTTCTTCAAAAGATTTTCTTCAAAAGACTTTCAAAAGGCTTCAAGAATAAAGGTAGTAGTAGAAGCTAAGAACATGTAATAAACTTGTAGAAGATGGTTCGTTATACCACAAAATTAGAATCAAAGACAACTATATAGAAGTGCCTTTTTCATTTATAGTTGGAGGAGAGCAGACTCACGGTTAAAATTGGTTTACGTAGAGTATCCAATTTCTATCAAAAGCCATGTAGACTGTTGTAATGCTGAAATTCAAGCGCTATTCCCCAGCTCAGTATTCAGTTGCATTCCTACAAATCAAGTATCTTCTGATCTCTGGTTATAATCTCTACCTCACTGAGTTAATTATTGTATTTATGTCCCCTTGTGTTGTCATAGCGTCTGGTCCCCATCCCCCTGTGTGCAAATTCTTCTCTTTGTATTTGGTGCCTGTCTCTTTAGGAGTTACCAAGTTAAAATTGATTGAGCAGAAGGTCTTTGATGCTTCGCCTTGTGTGAAACTTGTGGCAGAGCAACGTTCTTATCTTGGTTTAGGCCTTCTTACTTAACCCCCTACATCAGTTAAGTAATAAAAGCATTTGATTGTGATCATGATTGAGCTACTGTTCAGTGCAGCAGCTGGACTGCAGAACTCATTGCATGAGTGTTGAAGAATTACAGCTTAACCACGCACGTTGTGTTTGTGCCTGTTGGTATTGGCAGTGCGACAGAGATCTGTTTCTCAGGCGGTTCTTAATTTACAGTAATACTGGAGGGATAGCTGTATACTACAGCTACTTTAGCAAAGGCTATGAAAACTAGCAAGTGTGTAGTAGTTTACATAAGGACATTATGTAACAATAGTAGGATGAAAAGATTTGTTGGATCCCAGTATGACAACCCCTCTTGTGCCTTTGACAAGGCTGTCTGCTACAGCCTGTTGCTGTTGAATTGCAGTGAGCTGAAGCGAGCGCTTGTTTTCCTTCGCCTCTTTAAACTTGTGGAACTGTGGGGCATTGTGGAAGAGATTTTTTGCTTTAAAGGAAGTTGTATCTCCATGGTGTATAATGAAATAAAACAGAAGATATACTTGTTCATTCACAGTTTTCAAGTTTCCTTATACATTTTCAGTGTAAATTGCACTGACTATTTCAGTGGATAATTGTACCACTAGTTAAAATAATGATCTATGGATAGCTTAGTGCAAAAATAATTTTGTGTTTCACTGTAACAAATGAAGGCAAATGTCATTTGATCTTTAAGTCATTAAAAGTAAGTTTAAACAAACGGAAAGAGCTGGACATGGTTTGAAGAACTCTGGAAAAATTAACAGGCATGATCACAATCAATCTAGCTGAAGCCTTAGGATTTTTCTTTGAAATTTCGTGATGTTATCTGAATAGCACTCTACAGCTATTATGTGCTGGATCGGAACTGGGGAGGGTTCATGAGGTTTCTTGTTGCTGTCACCCCTTTCCACAGCTCCTTTCCCTCCCTGCCTTCGCTGTGTTTCCTGGCGCATATATGTTCTTTGGCAAAGTCATTTCCTCAAATAATGACGACTTTCCATAAAAGATGTTTTTAGCAAGTTCGAGAATCTGGGGATGAATACTTGCTTAACAAAACTATTTGTTTGTTTATTTAAGGTTGCTAATCTTGCTTGCTCATTGTCAACAAATGAAGATGGAACGAAAATTGTCCAAACAGCAGCTAATCACATAGAGACCTTGTGCCCACAGGTAGGACTTGTTCAATTAACTCCCATTACAGAGCCTTGAGCATTTACTGTGTGTTTGTCACACAACATAGATGTTTAGTCATGATCCTTCAGTCTAAATTGATGT